>NW_026047073.1:155000-220000 GCF_023864275.1 Schistocerca cancellata | reverse complement strand
TATAGGAACATGATTATAATCAGATGGGGGCAGTCTTTCCTCTGTCAGGTTGTGTTAACAGCCATAATGCTCGGATTTGAGGTTATCGTAATCTGCACACTGTCGTTCAACATGTTTGTGACAGCTCTAAACTAAACGTCTGGTGTGGGCTAATGCGTGAGAGGATTGTTGAGGCATTTGTCTTTGTTGAACAAAAGTGAATGGGTCAGTGTTTCTGGACATTTTGGAGCAGTTTGTTTAGCTTCAGATACTAGACTTGTAACCCAACATCATTTTTCAACAAGACGGAGCTCCACCACATTCGTCAATGGCTGTTCACAAGTTCCTGGGAAGGAAATTTCCCAGTCATTGGATCGGACACAGAACTCATTGTCTGGCCACCACTTTCACCTGACATTATGCTGCTTGATTTCTTCATGTGGGGATTTGAGAAAGACCGCATGTGTGTGACTGAAGTTGTCACATTTCTACATTGCGACATCATATCACTAATTCAATTGAAACAGTAACAGAGGAAACGTTACAAAGAACTTAGTACAAAAATGCATATTGACTCGATATTCTTCATGCTGCAAATGGTTCACATGTAGAGGTGTGCTAGTGATAAATAAATAAATTTTCCAAGATGCTCTACAATCTGGTGCATTTTTCATTGTAGTATCTACTGTAGTTTTTTCCCCTGGGCCTTTGAAATCAGGGAGGTGTGAGTGGGACACCCTGTAATTGGCTGTTCAGAGGATAAACTGGCTGTTTGAAATTTTGTGAAATGATTTTTACCACAGTGAAAATTTTCTTTTTTCAATGATTCCCATCTGAAATTGCTAATCTTAACTATGACACTTTCTCAACTGATTCCAGGTAATGCATAATGAGCTACCCTTCTTTGAACTCTGTGTGTCATTTGTCAGTGCTCTCTGGTAATGAACCAAAACCACTCAAGAATGCTCTAGAACAGCATCAACTAGTACAGTGGGACTAGTTTTATTAGTGGATTTGTTATGCTCACTGAATCTTCTGTCAGTAGAACACCATCCTTAGCACTCTTTCCATACAACCATTTTTATATCATTATTCTAAAGTAACCTTCTGTTTACTCTAAACACAATATATTTAGTTGTATCAACAAACCTGAACTTTTTGCCATTTATCATATTGTATTACAAAGAGATCTAGAAACATCAAATAAGAAGAAAATTTCTGAGGAGGAAACCTATATTGCTAGAAACAGAGAGAGAGAGAGAGAGAGAGAGAGAGAGAGAGAGAGAGAGAGAGAGAGAGAGAAAGAGATATTGTACTTTCACCTGTAGCATCATAATGCCAATGAGCTGCATCCCCAAACTGCCATTCAACTGGACACTGCACATATTGTACTCAATCTGGGGCTTGGTCTCCCAACTCCATTTGATACTGCTGCATTTCATGGTCAGATTTCAGTTCCTCTCTATTTGCCTCCGCTTTCTCTCACAGTTGCAACAATTAGTGATTCAACTGTATAAAGATATACACATTCAGTTAATACAGATTACTGTTATTTTTCACTGAGGTGACAAGCATACAACAGAATCGCATTCACTTCCAACAAATCATACAAGTCAGAAAACTCACATAATGTCAATGATCTGCTAACAGTAAATTCTTTACTGCTTTTCACTGTAAATATTAGGATGTAAACTATAAACTGCAGTAATGTGACAAATGTTATTACAGTTTTGACACAGAACTGAAAACCAAATAAAAAAAGTGTTTTAAGTGAAGTAAACTGTACATGAGAAGTGTCCTTGTTCAAGACAGATCTGTTGCTTAGTACCAAAAATGAGTCTTACAGAAAATGAAATTCATCATTTTTGAAGACTAAAACATAGTTATATCCAAATCTTTAATGGTAACACATAAATCATTACTAAACCTATTTTTCAAGGTAACTGCCACCAGAAGTGAGAAACCTATTATATCACTGGACAAAATTTTAGATTCAGTGGCTCATTGAAATATCCATTGTTTCACAATAATGGACAGCATTACATGTTTCACTTCTATGCATCAAGTCAGTGTGCACAATGCCCTTCCTATCCCAGAACACTGAGCGCATCAATACTATCTGCTATAACTTTGTCCTGACCATTTATCTACTGTGACACCAACACATTGATTGGTACTGAGTTTCTTGGACACAGTGAGTAACCCACATCACATCTCCTGTTAAAAGCTTATTGACAAACCTATTGCCACCATCACAGTACATCTCTCAAAGTGTCAGTGTTGTTCCCATGTCATTCAGTTTCATGACCTTATATGATGTATTTTGGCACGTGCCTGATGCACACTTCTTTCAAGAGCAAGTGCTCAGTGCCAATTTCATACATCAAGGATCGCATTATCTGGGGAGGAAGGCTGCCAAGCTCTGTAATTGTCGAGTGTCGGTTTTCCATATTTCACCATCACACCACCTCCACAATACTGTCATGGTGGACAGTCAGTCGCAACCTCCTTCAATATGGAGACTGTTGTATGTATGCTGTTTCCACAGCACATTTTCACATTATTGTGAAAATTATTTGGATTCTTCAGTAACAGTAGCACAATGTTTTGCAACTTGTGCCCCTTAGTCACTTACAATGATGAATTTTGCATCTATTTAGTCATCATCATGTCATTAGTTTTTGATTTATACAGTGATGTCCAACTCTGAGTTTGGAAACTTGTATCTGTATGTTAACCAACTGAAGACAAGCTGGAGACCAGTGTTGTGTCAAATAATGTCAGTTTTATAGTGACTGCTAGCAGTTATTATCCGGTTCCCTAATTCTGTTTCCAGTGTGACAGTACGGCATTATACCATCATTCCTGGAGGGTCCCACAAAAACTGTAATAAACACATCTATCACTCTCAGAGCATATACGACATTCAATTGCCACAGATGACCACCTCCCTCAACCCAAGCACATCCTACTTGACATACTGTATAGAGCAGTAAGATACACATTGATATAAGTCATAACAATTGAGATGATTTTTGTTTTCAATTTTTTTTATTATTATGCATAAGCATCAACAAAAGTTTCTCTTATCATTTTAGGTACTGTATACCTCCTCTTCTTCCCTACACACAAAATCAAATCATTTAACTTGTAACTGTATCAATACTAAATGTAAGCTTTCCTCTTGCTTCATTAGGCATATATCACTCACCTTCTCAGTTATCCATTGGCCTTTACTGTCACACTTACTAAGCGGTTTGTGGAGGGACAATGCTTGAACAAGTGTTGCTTCCTCAGTTTAGCAAACTTGGAGTTAATAGTAGTAGTAGTAGTAGTAGTAGTAGTAGTAGTAGTAGCCTGAAATGGCCAGCCATTTGACAACCTGTGGACAATTTTCAAGCTATTATGAGGAAGAGATAACAGTCTCATTTGGTCATTTAGGTTAATCAACATTTTAAACAAATAACTGCTGGAAGACGTTTCACGCTGTTGCTTGCCTGTGGAGTTTGACAGTCCTCCTCTCCCAGCTGGGCCGTCTGCCATTGCAGGGCTTCTACAGCTCCCACACAGTTCTTCAGCACGTCTGTCACATCTTCATGCTTCTTCTGCAGCTACGGCACATCGACTTCTTCGTGGCTGATACCTTCACTCAAAGTGAGCCACAGTGCATCTGACATTCAAATGCAGACATCATCTGAATCTGCAAAGAATTGGAAAAAGATACAGACACACACTAAATTTCTGGGGGGGTTTCCAAAAATCATAAACACTATCAACACAACGAAGTTACGTTTGTCAAACAAAAGTTAATTTTACAGACCATCTTTCTTTCCCCAAAAGCTACAGAGAGAATAACTGAACAAAAGGTAGGCCATTCCACAGGAATTAAGAGTGCAAGCTCTTAATGTTGGTCTACAGCTCCTGTGGTAGCTGAAAAGGGAAAGACACAGCACAACAAGGGAGCTGATCAACTTGCAGACTTACCTCGAACATACATCTGAAGACCATACTCCAAATTTCATATGCCTGAGTACTGAGCACTCTCCACAAGCCAACTGGGACAGCAACACCACTCTACATAGGGTTGACTTAGCAGTCCGATGCTCAAAGCTCATTGATCAACTACCTGGCTACAGGGAACCAACGGGGAAGGGGGCGGGGGTACTTCTTATCAGAGAGGTAAACGTACCAAGTGTAAAGAACTGAAATGCATATGGTTCATGTTGGGCACCTAATCTGGCTGCGGCTCATCAAGAGCTTGGTTAATGACACTCTTTCATTATTTAAGAATGTGATTACTGCACTCATGAACAATTCAATTCTGTAGTATTTCACACATAGCATGTTCTACGTCTGTATTTACAACTCCGATATTATTTTCATTACATTCACGTATGTGTTAGTGCAGAAGTATTATAAAACCATTTGTTCTCAGATGTTGATATTTCAAAGTTGCCATGTAGGATTTGTGTGGTTATCTGTGTAACTGGCAACACTGGAAATTTTATTACAATTGTCATTAGCAGTATTAATATTGATAATTTAGTTAGTAAAAAGAGTTTGGAATAAGTAAACTGAAAATAGGTTTTAAGTGGGAACAGTTTCTGTTAAAATGTTAATATTTATTTATTTATTTATTGTTCTGTGGGACCTAATTAAGGAGAAGTCTCCATGGTCATGGAACAAGTCTATACATGAAATTATGACATAATATTAGAAACAGATAAAATGAAATATAAAAAAAACATATTCAGGTGACAAGTTGTAAGTTTAAATAAAGAAAATAAACAATGCAATACTGGACCACGAACCTACTACGGTGTCGTAGCAGGCGGAGAGGTGATACTCCGACGTGGCGCGTCCCAGGTGGCTGATAGGGGGGTCCTCACCGGCTTGCCGGCGGACTTGAGCGAAATAAAATAGCTCTCGCGGACCAAACACACAACATCAAGAAATCCATTAGTGTCTGTTCTGGTATCCAGCGACTAGTGGTCTGCGTCTGTTTACCTAGTTGGTTCGGCAGTGAAATATGGCTTGATCTCAACAATCAAGTCTGCAATTACCGTGATCTTGTTAAAGGTCACCACAACCAACTTCAACTTGAAGTAATCATGATGGAACAAATGGAAAGAAATCCGCTACCCCAGGCCCCAGTCAATGGACTGGACTTTCCTGGTCATCGGATTCTGGGGGACCAGGAACATCATGAGGAGAAGAGTCGGAGCTTCTCAAAACCTCTTCGCAAGCACTACCTTGGCACTCTCTATGCAAACACTCTGTTCAAACTTGGAAAACTAAAACAACTGACAGACATGCTAGATAAATTTCACATCAAAATTCTTGCCATTCAAGAGACGCGCTTCGTAGATGAAAACCATTTCGACACAGAACATTACAGGATTTACAAAGGTAAACCTGCTGTCAGAAGAGGAACACCATTATTGTTTGGTACAGGGTTTGCATTATACAAATCAGTCATGGATAACATCATAGACTTCAATTCAATATCAGAACGTATCTCGACACTGTCCTTCAAATCAGGTAATAAAGCATACACAATTATCAACGCACATGCACGTACAAATGACCATAACAGAAAGAAGCCACAAGAAATTGAAGACTTCTGGGAAAACATGGAGGAAGTAACTAACAACGTACCAGAAAGACATGTGAAAATTCTAATGGGTGATTTCAATGCGCAGCTTGGTAAAGAGAGAAAATTCAGAGAAATAACAGGCCCATACTCAGCACATATTCGCACGAACAGAAATGGGGAACACCTCATAAAATATTGTCAAAACTTTAACCTCAAAATCATGTCAACACAATTTCAAAAACCAAGACGAAAACATACAACATGGAAAGCACCCAACACAGTGTGGGGAGAATTTCAGATTGATCATGTGGCCATATCCAAGAAAAATTCGCGGGAAATTCTAAATGTCAGAACACGTAAAGGAGTCTTCGAGTCTGATCATTATTTGCTACAAGTTAAGATTAGGCCAATCCCAAGACTGAAACAGACAGCGCAAAACAAAATAGTCAAACCTGATCCAGAATACTTGAAGATAAACAGGGATAAAATCGTTGAAGAAATTAATAGGCATTCAATAGACACATGGACAGATCTGGCGAAGGCAGTTCAGAAGACTATGTGCTGGGGACAACCACCTAGAAAACGCAAACATAGGTGATGGAACGCAAATTGTGATGAAGCCATTGAGAGAAGAAAGCAAGCATGGGACAAGTTCAGTAGCTACAGAAATTCAGAAACATGGAAAGAATTTCACGAAGTTCAGAAACTAGCATCGAAGGAAATCAGAAGGGAAAAACGAGCATATGACAATAACAGACTAAAAGAAATTGAGGAAGATTTCAAAAGAAATAACACAAGAAATTTTTACAGAACTTTCAAAGAAAATATTAAGGGCTATCAACCCCCTAGCCTCTGCTTCCGAAGAACAGATGGATCCCTGGAAACAAACACAAAAGAAAACTGTAAAATTCTCAAACATTACTTTGATAAACTTCTTAATTGCAAAAAACCTACAGGAAAATTAACATTCCAAAAGACCACACCTAATGCCGATTCTGATCCACCCACAATAGAAGAGGTAGAGGAAATCATAAAACAAATGAAAAATAACAGAGCTGCCGGAGAAGATGGTATTATCGCCGAGATCTGGAAACTCCAAGATGAAAACATCACCAAAAAAATCCATAAGATTATCTCCGAAATTTGGATCACAGAGAAAGTGCCAGAGGAATGGAAATGTGCATTGATCCATCCATTACATAAAAAGGGTGATAAGTCAGATCCAAACAATTACAGAGGCATTTCGCTAGTACCAGTTACATACAAAATTTTCTCTAAGGTGCTATTAAACAGACTAGAACCCCAAGCAGATCTGCAAATTGGGGAATACCAGGCAGGCTTCAGAAAAGGGAGATCATGCATCGAACAGATCTGGAACTTGAGAACACTTTTGAAAGTCAGACAGGCAAGAAACACTGTAGTTACCTTTGTGGACTTTAAAAAAGCATATGGTTCCATAGACAGACAGACACTCTTTGACGTGCTGGAAGAATATGGTATCGACAGAAAAACCAGGGCACTTATACAACAGACGCTTACAGACACTACCTCGAAGATTAAGTTCATGGGAGAAATTTCGGAACCCTTCCACATACACACAGGTGTCCGACAAGGAGACGGGCTCTCACCAATCCTGTTCAACATGGTGTTAGACAAAATTATCAAGCAGTGGGAGGAACAAGTTAAAGGAATACAGCTGGGAAGAACACGTGAAACCAAAACAATCATAAAATGTCTGGCATTTGCAGATGATATAGCCATACGCAGCAATAATACACAGGAGGCAAAGGAACCACTGGAATGCTTGCATGAAATAGCTGCCAAAACAGGTCTGCAGGTATCTTACGAGAAGACACAATATATGGAACGACAGACCAACAATGTACACACCATGCATACTGTATATGGATCCGTAGAAAGAGTCGAAAAATTTAAGTATTTAGGGGAGTACATACAAATGGGAGGATCAAACAAGGCGGCTAACATGGAACGAACGAAGAAACTCCAGAAGGCATACAAACTCACATGGTCACATTATAATAAGAAAAGCATATCGAGGCAGGCCAAACTTAGGCACTACAAAACAGTTGTATTACCAGAAGCATTGTACGCGTCAGAAACAACCACAATTGGAGCATCAGGCATCATAGACACAGAAAAAATTGAACGCAAAATTCTCAGAAAAATATTTGGACCAATTCACAGAGATGGCATATGGATGAAGCGACCTACCAAAGAGCTGTACCAGCACACTGACAGACTAACAGACGCAATCAGAAAACGCAGATTAACTTTCTATGGGCACATACAGAGAATGGACAGCAACCGACTTATAAAGAAAATTTTTGATGTAGTAAACAGCTCAAGCAAGAAAACAAATTGGTATCATGAAATAGACGAAGACTTAAGGCAGATAGGGATCAACAGGCAAATGATAGGAGACAGGAAATACTTCAGAAACAAAGTTAGGAGTGCAAAATTTATTGTAAAGGAGAGAAAGAAGACAGGAACATTATGGACAGAGCAAAGGAAACAAGAGCACAGCCAAAGGATGAAGAGATTTTGGGAAGAGAAGAGGAAGAAAGGAAAGAAGTGAAAATTGTGTCATGTGATTTTCGAGTTCAAACACTGTCCATAAGGGCAACAATGAAATGAATGAATGAATGAATGAATGCAATACTGGAATTTGCTTAATTTTTTAGCTCTTCCAGGAGCTCCTTGACAGAATAGAAGGAGTGAGCCATGAGGAAACTCTTCAGTTTAGACTTAAAAGAGTTTGGGCTACTGCTAAGATTTTTGAGTTCTTGTGGTAGCTTATTGAAAATGGATGCAGCAGAATACTGCACTCCTTTCTGCACAAGAGTCAAGGAAGTGCATTCCACATGCAGATTGGATTTCTGCCTAGTATTAACTGAGTACGAGCTGCTAACTCTTGGGTTAGGCTAATATTGCTAACAACAAACGACATTAAAGAAAATATATACTGTGAGGGCAATGTCAGACTTCCCAGACTATTGAATAGGGGTCAACAAGAGGTTATCGAACTTACACCACATATAGCTCGAACAGCCTGTTTTTGAGCCAAAAATACCCTTTTTGAATCAGAAGAATTACCCCAACAAATAATACCATACGACGTAAGCGTATGAAAATATGCGAAGTAGACTACTTTTTGTGTTGAAGTATCACTTATTTCAGACACTTTTCTAATGGTAAATAAAGCAGCATTTAGTTTCTGAACAAGATCCTGGACATGGGCTTTCCACAACAGCTTACTATCTATCTGAATGCCTAGGAACTTTAACTGCTCCGTCACGCCTATAATATGCCCTTTCTGTCTGATCAAAATATCGGTTCTTGTTGAATTGCGAGTTAGAAACTGTAAAAATTGAGTCTTACCATGATTTAGCATCAAATTATTTTTCGCAAGCCACGAACTTATTTCATGAACTACATTATTTGTTACTGCTTCAATATTACACACAAGATCCTTCACTATCAAGCTGGTGTCATCAGCAAACAGAAATATTTTTGAATAACCTTTAATACTAGAAGGCATATCATTTATATAAATAAGAAACAGCATCAGCCCCGGCACCGACCCTTGGGGAACGCCCCACTTAACAGAGCCCCATTGGGACTGAACATCACTACCACTTCTCAGTATTGCGGATAATTACCTTCTGCTTTCTGTTCTTAAAGTAAGAGGCGAACCAATTGTAAGCTACTCCCCTTACTCCATAATGGTCCAACTTCTGCAGTAATATTGAAATGATTGGAGTGGCTTTATAATGTAATACCTTTTAACACATGTTGTTCATGGTAAGGAACTTTATTATGTTGGAAAATGTTGATAAAATTTGGAAAGAGTGATATTATTGTACACAGCAGTTCATTTAAATGACATGGATCAATAGTCCTAAAACCTGGAAACAACTTTTCAGACACTAATATCATAGCACTAAGACTCAAACTGTAGCGATTTGAGAATTTCCGCGTAAATTCTAGAACCGCTTATCCTTCTACCATTGCGAATACAGGATATTTTATAAATAAGTGTGAGAGAATGTACATACTGTGTGACATGTTTTGTTTGCAGGCTTCAAAAGAGTCACGAACACAAGGTAGATGTGATGGTATCAAGTGTTTGCCGCTCGCACCACGGAAGCTGTATTGGAAGAAAACGAGTGTTTATGTATCTCATGGTTTTTTTAATATCATTGACTATTGTAACAAGAAAAAAGAAGAACAGTTGAATCATTGTTAAATAAACTTCACATATTGGACTAGCTATAGGCAAGACAGGTTCATATTTTATGTGGTTGTAGTACCAAATATATTGCAGATGTTTTTAATCAAGCCTAACACAGGAGGAGTCAGTTGACTTGCAAGTATTCTAATGCTTTGTTATTTGTGGAAGTTAAAATATATCAAGACAATTAAAAGTATTATGTGAGTATCCACTTATTTCATGAGGGGAGGGAGGTAGAGTAGGGGGAGAGGGAGATAGAGAGAGAGAGAGAGAGAGAGAGAGAGAGAGAGAGAGAGAGAGAGAGAGAGAGAGAGAGATATAGAGAGAGAGAGAGAGAGAGAGAGAGAGAGAGAGAGTGTTACTAATAAATTCTGTTAACCAGCAGTACTCTTCAGAGAAGGAGGTTTCGAAGATCGAGAGAGCCAGATAAGATATCCACAGAAGAAGATTGGCTGTGCAGATCAAGTAAGTCAACTGAAGTGAGAGAGTTGTGAAAATTGCATGTAATGCAATTTCACACAGCTCTCCAGGTCATTTAAAAGTTAAAAAGTGTTAGAAAGTGGCAACCAGTTAAAAGGGCTTGAAAAAACAGTAATTTTGAGATTAAATCCAAGCAGAAGATACGATGTGTTGCCATAGTGACCAGGTATAGCAGGACAAGAGAACTGTTTCACAGAATTGGATTCTGCCTAAAAAATTCAAAGGGCAAAAATTAATGAACACAATAAAAGAGAAGATGTAAGGAAGATGTAATGTTAAAAGAAGAAAAAGAAGATTCCCACATATTACACTAAGAATAAATACGACAAGAATAATTCATCTAAGAAGATCTGGTGTGGGGTGTAAGCAAATCTTGCACGCATCACAGGGACGCAGACATGGGAACCAGCGTAAGTCTGATGATGCCGGCACTAGTCGGTAATCACCAGTGCTGATTCCACATATGCCTGCTGACACTGATGCTGAAAACAACATTTGATGCTGCCGGTGCCAGTGCTGTTCAATGGTGTTGATTACGCATCCGCTCACCAACGCAGCTAGAACTCTACACCGGGTGAGTGCAAAATAATAACTGTTTGAGTGTGAAGTTAAAGAAACTGTTGAATAATAGAGTGTTAGTATAGTTATTACACTCAGTGTAGAATTTTTTGATGATTACTAGATCTAAAGGTAAGAAGAATATGGATAATAAACAGAGAATTGGGGAAACATCAGAACCAGCCATGGCAATGAAAATGAGTAAGGAGATGACAGACTGGTCTGAGGTAGTAAAATTAATCAACACCCAAAGTGCAGATTCAGCAGCTTTAAGAAAGGAACTAAGTCTTAAATTAGACTCAATAGATACTCAATTAAATGATAAAATAGATGAAGGGTGTTTCTTTGAGAAATGAAATAAGTGCAACTTTAAGGGAAAAACTCTATGCACAGAGTTCTACTTTAAGTAGAGAAATAGACGCAGTGAATACTCAAATTATAAATTGGATGTTCAGAATAGAACTTTAGAATTGTTAAGTGTTAAAGTAGATTCACAAAGTAAAGACTTAGATAATTTATGTGAAGCTATGGCTAATTTGAAGACTGAATTTGACACTTTAACTACTAAAGTAGAGAATTTTAAAATAGATTTGAAAGAGGAATTAACTAGTTTGTTAAGCAGTCATGTAAAGTCACAGAGTAACCACTTTTAGGATGTTAGTGTGATAGTGAATGTGATACTGAATATGAATGTGATAATGTAGAATCTGAATTTAGTGAGAAGTTAGGATCATTTCAGAATGTATGTAATGTTACATTTGTTGCTGTAAACAAAAGACTGCACCTGTGAAAAACAGGGTAAGTTAATACCAATAGTCGAATAGCAAATTGCTTGCATTAACACTCTAGTAGGTACTGTGGAAAGAAACTTTCAAGAGAAATTAGAAACCTCAGACATAATTAATATGAGTAGTCTGGAGGAACAGGTAGAGGAAATAATTGACCAAAAAATTGCCGTGAGAGTAATCTGAGAACATGTCTCCTGCCTTATCCATTGAAGTCAATGATACCAAGAAATGTATGGATGAATTATGGAAGGAATTCAAACCTATTCAGGACAAGGTAGATAAGAGGATAACTTCTCCTAATGTGGTATTAACTAGTGAGGTAATGATGGATTTACAATGGGGAGCCAATTCAGGGTTATCTAAGCAATTGCCTAAGTTTAAGCCAGATGAGGAAGTACATCCTACCTATTTTTTGGAAAGGTTCAACCAAGCAATGCCCAAGAACTGGGAAAATTCAAAAAAGATGGTGTTTGCTGTTGGGTATCTGTTAGGGGAAGCCTCAGAGTAGGGAATGGTAAACAACACAAACTTTTCCTCTTGGGAAGATTTTCAAAAGAATTTTAAAGAGAAGTATTGGTCAGCAAGTGCGCAGGAAAGCTATTATCAGACTTGTGGGAACCAAAGTATTACAGTAATATGTGGGGAACAATGAGAAAGTATTTTGACTGGCATTTAACATGAGCAAAATACTTTGACAAACCAATGGAGGGAGAGGGGTTAGTTCGAATTTTAATAAGACTATTGAACATTTACCGGAGGAAGGATATATTATGTAGTGGGTGGAGAATGATTTAAGTATTATTATATTTTGTGGATGCACTTGATCCCATTAACTATGCAGGAATTTGTGGCAAGTAATAATAGAGCACAAAGTGGTAATATAGCATGCCAAGCTGGTAACCAACCGGTGATTACTAGTAATGAGGAAAACGTAGTGAGATGTGGATACAGGGCTGGGGTCCAGTCCTACAGATACACTAGGAATCCTGGTTTGTAATAAGTATCTTAATTTCTCACACAAAATACCAACAAAAGAATGGTTGTTACTGGAAGAACCAAACTTGACTATCAATATTACACAACCAATAATAGTAGGAAACATGGAGACTTTTGAAGTTAACATATTTACAGATTCAGGGAGTGAGGTGTTACTCATTTCTAGCACATTCTTTAACTTATTACAAACTAAAAATCACTTACCTCTGTTACCATTAACAGGAGTTCACACAGTTGGTACAGCAGTAATGAAGAGCACAGTTGTGGGCAGTCCAGCAAGAGGTGGACGACTGTCATTTGGGAGTCACAGTGACACTCAGGTGGGTTCTCACGACAGAGTAGGTAACCATGCATTAGCCACGTATGGCCAATACAGAGCTGGCAGAGGACAACTGATTTCCTGTGAGAGGCTTGCATGGAAGACTTCCACACATTCATAGTCTCCTTAATAACACACAATTTGTTGTGTGTGCTGTTATGTCATTCCATCTCCCAAAGCCAAAAAACCATGTGGTGTAAGACAGAATGCAAGTCAGCTTTGGAGATGCCTATCTCCTGAAGATGTTTCTGTGTTTCCTGTTTGGCCAGCCTGTCAGCAAGTTCATAGATGGGAATTCTGACATGTGCTGTGGTCCACACAAACACCATGGAACAGCAGGACTGTTCCAGGGCACAGATGTACTCCTGAATGGACACTACGAGAGGTTGGTGAGGATGGCACTGGTCGATAGCTTGTAGGCTGCTCAATGAATCAGTAAACAGGAGAAATGACTCACCAGGGCATGAGCGGATGTACTCAAGAACACGAGATATAATTCGGATGCTCAGGGGAACTATGAATGTGTGCTGTGTAACTGGAGGGTAGTTGCGCATGTCTGATCTGCAGTGGAAGAACACCAGCTTCCACCAGTATGCTAGTCACTGGACTCGTCCTAAAAGCTCCTGTCACTAATGGAACCCCACAGTGGTGCACAGGGTCAAGTAAATGCAATGCTGAAGGAGCTGCCAAACCATAAACCACACTTCCGTAGTCAATTCAGGATTGGACAAGGGCTCTGTAGAGCTGCTGCAGCATACAGTGATCTGCACCCCAATTATTATTGATCAAGCAATGGAAGGCATTGAGGTGCTGCCAGCACTTCTGCTTAAGCTGACGAAGATGAGGGAGCCAAGTCAATTGAGTGTTGAAACCCAGTCCTAGGAATTGAGTCTCCACTACAGTAAGTGGATCGCCATTAAGGTGAAGTGTGTGTTCTGGTACGATGCTGACAGAAATGCATGACACGACTTTGCGGCTGAAAACTGAAAGCTGTGGGCTAATGCCCATGACTGCACCTTGTGGATAGCGCCACTCAATGAAAACAGTACTGGGGCAGCAGTATGAAATGCAGAAGTAGTCTGCATACAGAGGAGGTGAGACGGAGGGCCCAACAGCTGCTGCTAGACTGTTAATGGCCACTAAAAATAGAGAGACACTCAATACAGAGCCCTGCGGGACTCCATTCTCCAGGATATGGATGGAACTATGGGAGTCACCAACTTGGACATGGAAAGTATGGAGCGACAGGAAGTTTTGAATAAAAAGCCAGAGTGGTCGCCGGAGACCCCACTCATACAATGTGGCAATAATATGAGGTCACCAAGTCACATCGTATGCTTTATGTAAGTCAAAAAAGATGGCAATCAGGTGCGGCCATCTTGAATAGGCTGTTTGGATGGCAGACTCGATGGATACAAGATTATCAGTGGTAGGGTGACCCTGGCGGAAGCCGCCCTGACATGGAGCGAGCAAGCCACACGACTCCAGAACCCAACCCAACCGTCAACATATCATATGTTCCAGCAGCTTACAAAGAACATTGGTGAGGCTGATGGGGTGATAGCTATCCACATCAATGGGGTTTTTACCATGTTTGGCACCAGAATGATGGTGCTCTCTCGCCATTGCGATGGAAAGATGCCGTCGCACCAGATCTGGTATAAGATGATGAGAAAATGTTGCTTGTAGTCAGATGAGAAATATGTAATCACCTGGCTGTGGATGCCATCAGGCCCAGGAGCTGTGACATGGCAATGTGCAAGGGCACTAAGGAGCTCCCACTCTGTAAATGGGGCGTTATAGGATTCACTGCAGTGTGTAGTGAATGATAGGACCTTCCCTTCCAGCCACCATTTCAGTGTATGAAAGGATGGGGGATAATTCTCTGATGCAGAGGCTCGAGCAAAGTGCTAGGCAATCGCATTTTCATCAGTACATAACTTGCCATTTATGATAACACCAGGGACAGCTGTTGGGGCCAAGTACCCGAAAAAATGTTTGATCTTTGGGAAGGTGATGTGTGGCACCCAATGGTGAAGATCTATCTACCCAACACTCCTTCTTCCAATGTTTGATAAGGTGGCGAACACGGGCATGGAGCCATTTAAAGGCTATGAGGTGCTTCAGGGAAGGGTGCCACTTATGATATTTCAGAGCTCACCCATGCTCCTTAATTGCTTCAGCGACTTCCAGCGACCACCAAGGGACTGCCTTATCCCTCAGGTACCCTTATGAGTGAGGGACCACATTTTCTGCCACAGACAATTGTGCTAGGCAACTGCTCAACCATCACATCAATGTTACCATGTGGGGGAGATTCAGCAGTGACATCCAAGATGAAAGCTTCCCAGTCCGTATTGTTCAAAGACCACCTGGGCAGGCGTCTGTGCACCTGATGCTGGGGCAGTGACATGAAGATCGGGATGTGGTCACTACCACACAGGTCATCATGTGCTCTCCAGTAAATAGATAGGAAAAGTCCTGGGCTGCAAATTGATAAATCAATGGCCGAGTAACTACCATGAGCCACACTGAAATGTGTGGCGGCCCCAGTATTTAAGAGGCATAGGTTGGATTGCGACAGTAAAGTTTCAACATCCTTGCCTTGGCCAGTAGGCATGGTACCACCTCACAAGGGGTTATGGGCATTAGAATCTCGCAGAAGTAGGAAAGATTTAGGGAGCTGATCAATCATTGCAGCTAATACAAGGATACCGCACTATCTGGAGGAAAGTATACATTGCAGACAGTTATTTCCCGCACTGTCCATATTATGACAGCCACAGCTTCAAGAGGGGTCTTGAGCAGCTAAATCGACAGCCAAAGCATAATGGAAATATTTTAGATCTGGTAGCCATGAACAGACCAAACCTCATCAATGGTGTCAGTGTTGAGACAGGGATCAGTGATCATGATGATACCATTACGACTATGGTTACAAAAGTTAAAAGTCAGTCAAGAAGGCTAGGATAGTATTCTTACTAGAAAGGGTAGATAAGCAGTTGTTAGCATCCCACTGAGTAAATGAATCAACTTCATTTACTACCGGTATGGACGTGGAAGAATTATGGGCAAAATTTAAACACACTGTAAATCATGCATTGGAGAATTATGTGCCAAAAAAGTGGGTTACAAATGGAAAAGACCAACCGTCGTTTGACGAAGCAATTCGGTGAATGCTCAGGAAGAAAAGAAAGTTGCACTCGCAGTACAAGAAAGATCAGGAGAATGAGGACAGGCCAAAATTTAGTAGAGACTTGTGCTGCTGTAAGAAGAGTGATGCGCGAAGCATACAACCACTACCACCGTCATACCTTAGCAAAAGATCTTGCTGAAAACCCAATGAAATTCTGGTCTTACGTAAAATCGGTAAGCGAGTCGAAGGCTTCCACCCAGTCACTCACTTATCAGTTGGGCCTGGCAATGAAAGACAGTGAAATGAAAGCTGAGATTTTAAATTTAGCATTTGAGATATCTTTTACGCATGAGGATCGTAGAAACATACCACCGTTTGAGTCTCTATCAGATTCCCGTATGGAGGACATAGTGATAGACACTCCTGGGGTTGTGAAGCAGCTAAATTGGGTTGAAAATAAGTAAATCACCAGGTCCTTATGGGATTCTAATTCGGTTTTACAGAGAGTACTCTACTGCATTGGCTCCTTACTTAGCTTGCATTTATCGCGAATCTTTTGCCCATCGTATAGTCCCGAGTAACTGGAAAAAAGCGCAGGTGATGCCTGTATATAAGAAGGGTAGAAGGATGGATCCTCAAAATTATAGACCAAAACCATTAACATCGGTTTGTTGCAGATTCTCGAACATATTCTCAGTTTGAATATAATGAATTTCCTTGAGACAGAGAAGTTGCTGTCCATGCATCAGCACAGCTTTAGAAAGCATCACTCCTGCGAAATGCAATTTACCCTTTTCTCACATGATACCTTGCGAACCATTGATGAATGGTATCAGAATGATGCCATATTCCTTGACTTCTGGAAAGCATTTGACTTGGTGCCCCACTGCAGACTCTTAACTAAGGTATGAGCATATGGGATTGGTTCCCAAATATGTGAGTGGCTTGAAGACTTCTTAAGTAATAGAACCCAGTACGTTGTCCTCGATGGTGAGTGCTCATCAGAAGTGAAGGTATCATCTGGAGTGCCCCAGGGAAGTGTGGTAGGTATGCTGTTGTTTTCTACCTACATAAATGATCTTTTGGATAGGGTGGATAGCAACGTGCGGCTGTTTGCTGATGATGCTGTGGTTTACGGGAAGGTGTCATTGTTGAGTGACTGTAGGAGAATACAAGATGACTTGGACAGGATTTGTGATTGGTGTAAAGAATGGCAGCTAACTCTAAATGTAGATAAATGTAAATTAATGCAGATGAATAGCAAAAAGAATCCTGTAATGTTTGAATACTCCATTAGCAGTGTAGCGCTTGACACAGTCACATCGGTTAAATATTTGGGTGTAACATTGCAGAGCAATATGAAGTGGGACAAGCATGTAATGGCAGTTGTGGGGAAGGCGGATGGTCATCTTTGGTTCATTGGTAGAATTTCTGGAAGATGTGGTTCATCTGTAAAGGAGACCACTTATAAATCACTAATACAACCTATTCTTGAGTACTGCTTGAGTGTTTGGGATCCCTATCAGGTGAGATTGAGGGAAGACATAGAAGCAATTCAGAGGCGGGCTGCTAGATTTGTTACTGGTAGGTTTGATCATCATGGGAGTGTTACAGAAATGCTTCAGGAACTCGGGTGGAGGCTCTGGAGGAAAGGAGGCATTCTTTTCATGAATCGCCACTGAGGAAATTTAGAGAACCAGCATTTGAGGCTAACTGCAGTACAATTTTACTGCCGCCAACTTACATTTTGCAGAAAGACCACAAAGATAAGATATGAGAGATTAGGGCTCTTACAGAGGCATATATTCAGTCATTTTTCCCTCTATCTGTTTGTGAGTGGAACAGGGAGAGAAGATGCTAGTTGTGGTACACAGTACACTCCCCCACACTCTGTATGGTGGATTTTGCAGTATGGATGTAGATGTAGGTTTGAAGACGCACATGTTCACTACAGACCAAGTTTAGGATGTAAACGCAAGTCCGACCTGACACTCGATTATAGTGCTTTGGTTCCTGTAATATCCCTTATAGCCGTGAAGGGAAGAGGTCCGCATTGCTCGAAACCAGGTTTCCTGGAGGGCAATGCAGATAGTAGTTGTAAAACTGAACAGTTGCCGTAGTTCAGCAAGGCAGTGCAAAAGACCGCTGCAATTCCACTGGAGGATGACATCGTGAGACTGGGAAGGCAAGGAACATTCAATGAGGCAGTTTATGCCTCAGAGTCACCTGATGGCACCAATTTATTGCCTGAGCAGTCTCTATCCATTGTGCCTGGGGGTCTGGCAAGATGTAGGTCCTCAGGAGACGCCAAAATCTCCACCCCATCCTCAGCCACAGAGTTTGTGGCTGCCACCACAGTTTCCTTGGTCTTAGGGGTTTTCTTTTTGGACTTCTCTCACTGCTCCTTGGGTTTCCCTGGCTCAGTCTCCAGGACTGAGGATGAGCGTGAAGCCCTATGACCAGCTCCTTTTGGGCTCTTCAGCCACTGGCAGGTGTCATCTTCCCCACTATAAGAAACCTGGGAACAGAGTGACCCAAGAGACCCATTCCTAGTGAGAAAAGCCAAAGAAGACTTACTTCTCTGGCTTAAAAGCTCCACCATCAAGGGTGCAGGTGTAGTCTTCCAGCTCTAAGAGGTGACCTAGGTTTGTGGAGTTGATGGTTGCAGAACTGTTGTAGCAGCAGGGTAAGATGATGTCATATGCACAGGATGCAGGCGTTCAAATTTTCTCTTAGCCTCAGTGTAGGTCAGTATTTATTTTTTTTTGTTTGTTTTGGTTTTAGGGCGCAAAACTGCTATGGTCATTAGCGCCCGATCCGTGACTTAGGATACAGTAAAAACCGAAAATGGAAACCAGCAGCAATGGGAACGAAACTCAAAAAATTGGAGAAACTAAAAGCAGAAGGAAGGCTTAAAAATCCACTACAGAAAGGGGTTGGTTGTCCCCAAGAAAAGCTTCAAATGACTGACGTCATTTCACTGGCACTAATACATTCGAAAACGCGATCGGCCGAGCGCGTGTCATGTGCTAAAATGGACGATATATCAGGCGACAGCTGTCGACTGGCGCGTAACGGAGTAAAATAGGGGTACTCAATTAAAAGGTGTCTTACCGTCCGCAGCTGACAGCAGTGGGGACAGAGTGGGGGAGGATTGCCGCTTAAAAGATGTCGATGGCTAAAAAGACAGTGCCCTATCCGGAGTCTAGTTACAATTACCTCCACCCGATGACTCGTTCGGGAGGAAGTCCAACCACAGGGAAGAGCTTTCACGTCCCACAATTTATTATGGGGAAGTGTCGACCAATGTGTGTGCCATAAAAGAACAACACGACGACATAAAACGCTCCGTAGATCGGCAAAGGGAATCGATTGAATAGCTGGCCGGAGAAGAGAGACTGCAGCCTTGGCCACTATATTGGCAGCCTCATTTCCACAGATACCAATGTGTCCCGAGAGCCAGAGGAATGCCACCGAGACGCCCCCCAGGTGGAGGAAGCACAGACAGTCCTGAATCCGGTGGACCAGAGGGTGGACAGGGTAAAGAGCTTGGAGACTGAGGAGAGAGCTGAGAGAATCTGAACAGATAATATACTGTATCTGCTGATGGCGGCGGATGTAGTGGACAGCCTGGTGAACAGCGTAAGGCTCCGCAGTATAAACCAAACACGGGTCGGGAAGCCGAAATTGATTTTGGGTGTCGCCAACAATATAGGCACTCCCTACATCTAACGATGTTTTCGAGTCATCAGTGTAAATGAATGTGGCTGCCTTCATTTGTGCACATAGAGCAGCAAATGTCCGATGATAAACAAGTGAAGGGGGAAATTAACAAAGGTCATGGAGCAGGCAGATCCGGGGATGGAGCCAAGGCGGTGGAGAATGGAGCAGTTGATGGAAGCGGACTCCCGGTGGTAGTACGGAGGAAGGGCAGCCCGCATACCCTACATCCAAGGAGGTGTCGAAAAAAATGTCATGGGCTGGATTAGCAGGCATGGAAGAGAAATTGCTAGCATAACGACTTAGAAGGATAGATCGCCGATTGGGCAGCGGAGGTTCAGCAGCCTCAGCATAAAGGCTTTCCACAGGGCTGGTGTAAAAAGCTCCAGACACTAAATGTAATCCATGGTGGTGGATAGTCGAGACGACTAAGAATAGACGGCCGAGCAGAGGAGTAAACTATGATTCCATAGTCCAATTTCGAGCAAACTAAGGCGCGATAGAGGCGGAGAAGGACCACTCGGTCCGCTCCCCAGGAGGTACCATTTAGGACACAGAGGGTGTTGAGGGATCGCAGACAGCGAGCGCGAAAGATAGGAAACGTGGGAGGACCAGCACAGTTTTCTGTCAAACATAAGACCCAAGAATTTAGCGACGTCTGAAAACAGAAGGTTGACAGGTGCTAGATGTAAGGAGGGTGGAAGAAACTCCTGACGTCGCCAAAAATTAACACATACGGTCTCACTGGGAGAAAAACGGAAGCCAATTTCGATGCTCCAAGCCTGGAGGCGATCGAGACATCCTTCAAGACGTCGTTCAAGAAGGCTGGTCCGTTGAGAGCTGTAGTAGATAGCAAAATCGTCCACAAAGAGGGAGCCTGAGAAATCAGGGAATGAGACAGTCCATAATTGGAATTATGGCAATCGCAAACAGTACAACACTTAGCATGGAGCCCTGGGGTACCCCGTTTTCTTTGGAGAAAGTACGGGAGAGAGTAGTGTTCACCCGCACTCTAAATGTGCGCTCTGCCATAAATTCGGGAAGAAATAGTGGCAGCCGACCTCGAAAGCCCCAAGAGAACAGTGTGCGGAGGATGCCTGTCCTCCAACAGGTATCGTATGCTCTCTCCAGATCAAAAAATATTGCTACCGTTTGGCGTTTCCGGAGAAAATTGGTCAAGATGTAAGTGGAGAGAGCAACAAGATGGTCAACTGCAGAACGATGCTTTTGGAATCCGCATTGGGCAGGTGTTAAAAGACTGTGGGACTCCAGCCACCAAGCTAAATGGCAATTCACCATACCCTCCAAAACCTTACATACACTACTTGTGAGAGAAATGGGGCGATAGCTAGAGGGGAGATGTTTGTCCTTTCCAGGTTTCGGAACAGGAACGACGATAGCTTCCCGCCATCGTCTGGGAAAAGTACTGTCGGTCCAAATTCGATTTTAAAGGCGAACGAGGTAACGCAGACTATGGGTTGATAAATGTAGCAACATTTGGACGTGGATACCATCCGGTCCTGGGGCGGAGGAGCGAGAAGAAGAGAGTGCATGTTGGAGTTCCCGCATGGAGAAAACAGTATTGTAGCTTTCGCGATTTTGAGAGGAGAAAGCAATAGGTCGCACTTCTGCTGCACGTTTCTTCGGGAGAAACGTTGGCAGGTAATTTGAAGAGCTTGAAATCCCAGCAAAGTGTTGACCCAATGAGTTAGAAACTGCGACAGGATCCACTAATGTATCATGCGCGACTGTGAGCCCAGAGACGTGGGAGAAACTATGCGTGCCTGATAACCATCGAATCCGACTCCAAACTTCCGAGGAGGGAGTGAAGGTGTTAAATGAGCTAATAAAGAATTTCCAGCTTGCCTTCTTGCTATCGCGGATGACACGACGGCATCGCGCAAAGAACTGCTTATAGCGGATACAGTTGGCCAAAGTAGGATGGTGGCGGAAAACACGAAGAGCACGTCGCTGCTCACGTATTGCGTCATGGCATGCCTCGTTCCACCAAGGAACTGGGGGGCGCCGGGGCAATTCGGAGGTGCGTGGTATTGAACGTTCCGCAGCTGTAAGAATAATGTCTGTAATATGTGTGACCTTATCGTTGATGCTAAGAAAGTGACGGTCATCGAATGTCGCTAGAGACGAAAAAAGTGTCCAATCGGCTTGGGTAAGCATCCAGCGTCGCGGGCGCATATATTTCAGTTGAGGCTGCAGTCTAAGGACACATGGAAAGTGGTCATTCGAGTTTGTATCATCAAGGGCGAACCATTCAAAGCACCGAGCTAGCGGAACAGTACCGCCCGAAAGGTCCAAATGAGTCGTGGAGGCAGACAAAAATTAGGGATTGCAGTGTTGAGGCAAACTAGATCCACTTGGTGGAAGACGTCTAGCAATAGTGAGCCACGTGGACAAGGATGTGGAGATCCCGAAAGCGGGTGGTGGGCATTGAAGTCCCCAACCAGCAAATAGGGGGGTGGAAGCTGACGAAGAAGATGAAGATCAGCCCGTGCCATTGGTGTGGATGATGGAATGTATACAGTACAAAGAGAAAAGGTATATCCAGAAAGGGAAAGATGGACAGCAACAGCTTGGAAGGAAGTGTTTAAGGGGATTGACTGATAATGGAATCATGGAGAAGAATCGCAAGTCCTCCATGGGCTGGAGTGCCTTCAACAGAGGGGAGATCATATCGGACGGACTGAAAATGGAGGAGAACAAAGCGGTCATGGGGATGCAGCTTTGTTTCCTGAAGACAGAGGATGTCCAGCGAGTAGGATCGTAAGAGGATCGACAATTCATACCGATTGGCTCGAATGCCATGGATATTCCAGTGGATAATGGACATAGGGTGGGCAGAAAATGGAGGAATGTGACCAAGGTTGCCGTCAACTCAACGACTGCTCAGAGCTTGCGACCGACAGCATGGAGCAGCATTCAGCTGAAGGCAGAAGATTCTGATCCATAGGTTGTTCAGGAGCAGCTCCTACCACCAGCGATCGGCCGGTTGATCGGCCGCCAGCAGTGCGGCTCGGCGACACAGAAGACTGCTGAGGGCGATTTCCAACAGGTGATACTGTAGGTGAGACACGCCTTGGTGGAGAAGGAGATGAACTGGGTTTCTTACTAGCCTTCTTGGAAACATGATGTTTAGATGAAGGAGGAACCAATGGTTGTGAAGTTGGGGCATGTAAAAAGTCTTCACGAGTATGCTCTTTTTTCTAAGTCTTGGTGTCTGACTTTTGGGCTCGTGATTTGGCAGAACCCGATGAAGGGTGAGCCATAGAGTGGGCAGGCGAAAGTGGTGAGGTTGAATGGGCGATCTTTGCACTGGCCGATCTGAAGACCATGGCACTAAAGGTGAGGTCGCAAGTCTGTGTGGCCACCTCCTTTGTTTGCCGAGGAGAAGCAAGGACAGTGCTGTATTTTCCTGTCTGAGGCATGGTGGGCTCTCGACAGGCGAATAATTTTCGATCAGCAAAGGTCGACACCTTTTCCTTCACTCTGATTTCCTGAATGAGCTATTTGTCTTTAAAAATGGGGCAATCTCGAGAGGAAGCAGCGTGGTCACCCATACAGTTGATGCAACGAGCTGATGGAGGTGGATAAGCACCCTCATGGGCATCCTTGCCACACGTAACACATTTGTCCGGATTGGAACAGGAGTGGCTGGTGTAATAGAACTGCTGACACCGACAGCAACGCGTAGTGATTGGGACGTAAGGGCGAATGGAAATTATCTCATAGCCTGGTTTGATTTTCAATGGGAGTTGAACTTTGTCAAATGTCAAGAAGACAGTGCGGGTTGGAATGGTGCTCGTGTCAACCCTTTTCGTAACTCTATGAACAACCGTTACGCCCTGGTCAGACAGGTAGTGCTGAACTTCTTCGTCAGACAATCCGTTGAGGGTGCGTGTATAAACAGCCCCATGTGATGAATTTAAAGTATGGCGCGGTTCCACTCAGACAGGGAAGGTGTGTAGCAGTGAAGAACGCAGCATTCTTTGTGCCTGGAGGTCACTGACTGTTTCTAACAACAAGGTGCCATTCTGTAATCTGGAACAAGTCTTTACATGACCTGCAATTGCGTCAACACCTTTCTGAATAATGAAAGGCTTGACCGTGGAGAAGTCATGACATTCGTCAGACCGAGAAACAACAAGGATCTGTGGCAACGGTGGAAGGACTGTCTGTCGCTGAGACTCGTGGAACTTATGCTTCTGAGCAGACATAGTGGAAGATGAGGAAACCATTGCGAAAGTATCACCCATGATTACCGGCGTCTCCGATGGAGCGCTCCTCCCTTGTGGGGGCCCTTTCTGAGGGCACTCCCGCCTTATGTGATTGTTCACACCTCAGGTCACACCTCCCGACAAACGGATGGAGGGACCAATCGGCACTTTCGGAAGGTATCAGCTCGGATAATCACCCCTCCCTATGCCTGGTCGTTACCAGGGGGTATGTACATGTCCTACCTGTCTACCCGGGGCGGGGAATTACGCATTACCCCGTCACCGGCTACGCAAGAAAATGCATTGGTTGGCCTTCAGTCACGCACAGGGAGGAAGAAAGAGAAAGGGAAAAACAAAAATAGGGAAAGGAAACAAGAGAGGTCTCAAATGCCGCAGTGGAGAAAAGGGTAAAGAGAAGAGGTAAGGAAAAGAGAAGGACAAAGGAAGGATGAAGACATACAAGCAGAGAAGAAAAGAATGCGTTACATTTACAAGCGTCCATGTCCGGATGTAGGCACAAACCCTACACCCAGATGGTGAGAAAGGGAAGGAAAGAGCCAGAGGTAAGGGGAGGATGGGTGAAGATGGGGGATAGGGAAGGATGCGGAAAAGGGAGGTACGCAGCCCGGAAAGGAAGGAGGGCCACATTAGCTCGGGGTCCCGTGCTCGCTATGCACGTATCCATAAAAGAGTTGTGGACCCCCGGGGGGGGGGGGGGGGGGGGGTAGGTCAGTCTGTCCAGGGTCTTTCACTCCATGATTTTCCTTTCTTTCTGGAGAATCCTGCAGTCGGGTGAGCAAGGCAAATGGTGCTCTCTGCATTTGACACAGATGGAAGTGGGGCGCATGGAGTATTGGGGTGTGTTGGGTGTCTGCAATCTCTGTTTGTGACACTGAAGTACAGTGGGAAAACATATGACCGAATTTCCAGCACTTAAAGCACCGCATTGGTGGAGGGATATAGGGCCTTACATCACGCTGGTGGACCATCACCTTGACCTTCTCGGGCAATGTATCACCCTCGAAGGCCAAGATGAAGGCACCAGTGGAAGCCTGATTATCCTTCGGACCCCAGTGGACACACCACATGAAATGTACACCTCGCCACTCTAAATTGGCACACAGCTCATCATCGGACTGCAAAAGAAGGCCTCTGTGAATTAGGCTACACTGGACCATATTTAAGCTCTTATGGGGCATGATGGTTTCAGAAATATCCCCCAGCTTGTCACAAGTGAGTTACTCCTGTGACTGGGCATAGGATGCTGTATTGATCAAGACTGACCCAAATCTCATTTTGAACAAGCCCTCCACTTCCAAAAACTAGTCCTCATCAGCAGCGTGATCTATGTGTGGTCAGGGGGCTACAAACAACAGGGTACATGGTGGCCCCACCACAATGGACTGGCTACTGTGCTGTATATCAGGTGCAAAGAAGTCCATGGTCATCGTCTATGCAGAAATCGACACTGCATAATGCATGGTGGAAAACGCACTTAGGAAGGTGTCCTCAACCAAGAGACGGAGAATGGGCAGGACTGCAACGCGACGACAAGAAAGTGGGCTAAAGATCTCAATGCATGATCGACACAGTGCACCTTGTAAGGCGCCCTAACCCAAATGGCTCACTCTTTGGGAAAATTTTGAAGAACGGAGGTCAAACCCTACAGGGGACCATCACATAAAGTCCAAAACATGTGAGACTCCTTTTAATCACCTCGTACAAAAGGCAGGAATACCTCGGGCCAATTCTAACCCCTGGATCTGCAGGGGTTTGTCTGTGATTAACAGCTACTGCACAACTGTCACCGGAGATCAGTAATATAGACCAATCAGCATATATGACTGACATACAAAACAAAGTAAAAGAATCCACAATATTAACCAATGCACGGAAAGTAGATTTATGTTGAATTCTAATGGAATACGTAGAAGTATTATCCAATTTTCCCAGTAATATCAGTGATTACATATGTAAGTTTAAAATAAAAGATGACACTCCATTTTTCTGTAAGCCATATCCAGTACCGGGAAGTTTGAAAGAAGCCGTTAAGGAGCAAATCGACAAAATGATTGACAACAATATAATAGAACTTACTTCTAGCATCATGAATAACCCTTCAGTAGTGGTAAAAAAAGTTACAGGAGGTGTGCTAGACATGTGTACATTGAATAAACATGTAGAAACAGAATGAGACAGACCAATTAACATCAATGAAGTGTTATCCAAATTGGAGAAAACAAAGTTTTTTAGCACAATAGCCCTGACTGCTGGATACTGCAAAATTAGGTTACATCTGGACTCAAAAAAGTATACAGAAATACTGTTTGATGCTAAATCTTATCACATTAATGTGTTAACTTTTGGACTTAATATCTCAGTATCAGTATTTATACCCACTCTGGATGAAGCATTAGGAAGAAATTTATTGAACTATTTAATAATGTATGTCGATTATATTCTCCTAATCTCAGCTAACTGGGAAGAACATCGCCTACCACTGAAAAAATTTAAAGAAAAGATATTACAGTGAAACTGTCTAAGTCAAATGTTGAGAGGCAAGAGTTGAAGTTCGTAGGGCATCTCGTAGGGGTACAGGGGATTAGACCAGATCCTGGGTGCATAAAAGCTCCTGAAGAATGTCCACCCCTAAAAAACGTGAGGCGACTGAAGGGATTTATCAGAATGGCTGGGTACTATAGACATTATATTAGGAGACAAGAACTAAATGACACAAGAGTTTTACATTTGTTATGAAAGAAAATACCATTGGTTAGGGATCAAGAGGCAAATAATGCATTTGTAAATGTAAAAATAGCATTAGTAGAAGCACCCATATTGCATAATCCGAGTCTGGGTGAACCTATTAAAATTGCAACCCATGCATCTGATAATGGGATCACGGCAGAACTATTCCAAAAAGAGTGGGGTCTAGATAGTGTAAATCACATATCTATAGCTTTTGCTAGCCATAGTCTTAATAAATATGATGTAAACTACAAAGCTACTGAAAAACTATTAGCATTACTATGGAGTATCCAAAAATTCCAAACACTAGTATGGGGGCAGAAATCCATATTTACGCATATCATCACGCTCTATCTTTTTTGATGATTAGTCATTTGTTACATACTAGATTAATGTGATGGATGTTGTTCCTACAAGAATATGACATTAGAACACAGTATGTAAAAGGTTTGGAGAATATTGTACCACTCACTTTGTCTAGGTTACATATAGACATGGAAGAGTTAAAAGTGATCTGGTGTAATTTTTGCAATTAGTTTTCTGACAGTAGAGTATCCACACACCAGGATACAAGAGATGGCATAAAGAACATGATCCCTATTTTTACCAAGATGTTTGCTACATGTATTAGGAATCCCTTGCCTCCTAAGCAAGCAGAGAAATGGAAAATTATGGGTCATATTTTATTTTGGTGGGATAGTATAACATTGCAACAATGGCTTTTATGCATTCTGAAGTTAATGGAAGATGAAATTGTGTGGTATGTTCATACATGGAATGGACACTTTAGAATAAAGAAATGTATAGCTCGTATGAATAAGTTCTGTTACTTTAAAAGGCTAGGACATAAAGTAGCATCATTAATTTGGCCTTGTGAAGCCTTTCAGAAGGTGAAAGAGAGGAACACTCACTCATGTGTATCCAATCATTCCAAAGTCTATACACAAACTTACAGCAGCAGATTTCCTAGTAACTATTCTGAAAGGAAAGGGAGGAATGTCATACATTTTAGTCCTCATAGAGTGTTGGTCAACAAACGGTTATACACTGTTTGCTACAATACTTTCTGGAGGTAGGAAAACCCTACTGTTTCTCTCCAATAATGGACCACAATTTGTTAGTAATGATTTTAAAGAATTTTTAGCGTGGGAAGGTATTTGTGAAGTGTTAATATCCAACTATAACCTGTCCCCAAATCTGTGTGAACAGGTAATGAAAAATTTTGTGAAATTATGCCACACCTACTGCCATGAAAAAACATACCTTATGGGCAACAAAGATCAAAGACTTTATACTTATTTTAAATATACTACCACATTTATGAACAGGGTTAACACCTTTAGAAGTAATAGGCAAACCCTTTACAGGAGAACCTCTTATTAAATGTTTCATTTGGCTTGAAAAGCCTACTGAAGATTACGAACTTAAACAGGAAATGGGTTCTAAAAATTTAGTTGAAAAGGCGCAACAATGAGTGATTAGACATAATGAGAAGGCTATCAAACCTCACTACAAGGTCGATGAACTAGTTCTCGTAAAACAGCATCTTCAGAGCTCTGCCCTGAGGAAAGAGACACACAAGTTTTTCTAAAAATATGAGGGACCATACCGAGTTCAAACAGTAGTACATCCTGAAACATTTTTGTTTGATCCTATAATGGAATCAGAGACAGGAAAGTACAACATTAAGGACATAAAGTTGTATATCCCCCAGCGACATCAACGTTCGGTGTTAACGGGCGGAGTGACGACCGTCGGATCCCGAGATGTTTTCGGTGTTTCTTCCGTAATAAAATTTTCCTGCACTGAATTCCCCCAACTTCTTACACTATGCCCCTACTTCTTACACTACCCTATCATCCCCCACTTACAGTTTAATAGAGAAACATACCAACAAGGTATTGTGATTACATCACCCAAAACTGCTCCTGGTATATGGCTGTATCATCCTCGATTGTTAGAGACTAGTGCCCAGCCAGTCTCTCCCATCATACACATATAGTCAAGTTTTATTTTTGCTTGAATTAGTCTTTGTAAGTAATCACTCCTTGCACAGCAAGGAGGTGGGTAATGTGATGATGTTAAACTTTCACGAGATCCAGGACTACTATCAGTAAGACCATACCCCAATTTTTTTAAGGAAATGAGGTACCACAAAAACAACTGCAACTGTGGCATTGAAGGGGAAAGATGAGTACTGTCTCACTGCTGATATTCTACAACAAACAGACTTAACAGTTTTCTAGGTTCCTTATCGAACCTATGGGCTCGGACTGGCATCCTTTGTGGCAGACAAAGTACTGATATTTATGACTTTCATAAATTAAAAATATTGTTTACATGTTAAATACCACAGCAAAAAGGAAATTAAAAATACTGGACCTAGAAACAAAATGTGTGAATTATCTTCAAGAGTGGTCAAATGAAGAAAGGTAATTAAACTGGCAAAGGACTGCGAAAAAGTGGGATGAAGCAAGGACAAAGATAAGTACAACACCCAGTTTCACATTTTTCTGTTTCAAAATGAGTATTTACATAATCAAAATGTCAAAAAATTAAGAAGAACCAGATTTGGTGAATGAATTGTCAGCCAAAATGAAAGATTTGCAGTCAGCAGTTCCAGCCATGACACTTTCATGTCTAAAATGCTAAATTAAGACAATACTATAGATTACAGTTATAATTCTTGAAGCAATACAATTAATGTGAGGTACAACTCTTTGAGAACTGCAGTTAATTCCAGTCATGACCACTTCACATCTACAATAAAATCTGTCAATGATACTTTGAGATACGCAACTAAATCTAGTCATGACGCTACTATAGAAAAATTAAAAGATACAATAAATTCCCATTATGAAAAAGTTAGGAATGAACTGAAAGGAACAAAACTGTATTAGATAAAATTGTAAATAAAACTTATATTAAGGTCAAACCTGTTGTCAAAGAAGAACATACAACTAACAGATATTAACAAAGTTGTTATAGAGGAAATGTGTAGAACCAATTTCACGTGTATCACAACTTAGTGAAATTTTAAAGAGTACACCTGGGTCAGTCAGTAGCAATCTTGTTCTACAGGAAATCTGTGTGAACACTATTATTTGTAATCTCAGTTTCAGTAAGCTGTACAAAATCACTGTAGCATTATAAAAATTTAATAGATAAAGAATCATTAGAAGCAGAGATCAACTGAAGGCAGAACTATATACATAAAAAGTTCATAGGGAAATTAGTAGTTCGGACTTCATGACGAGAAGCTCAGATTTTTTTTTTACTTTTTACACCTGCAGTCAACATCTTCATACTACATGTTTCCAGTTGTATAAACAATGTAAAGAAAGACAGATTGCCGCATATCATAAAAAAGGCCCGTCAAGTTGAAGACAGGTACAATTAAATGTCACACAAAGCTTTTGGCCACAGCATTTGTTAGTATACAGCAGTTGGCTGCAAATAAACAAGGTTGGACTTGAAAATGGTAAGGAGGGGGTGGAAACTGCTAGGTGGAGGGTGTGGATACAGTATATTACCATACAAAGACTGACTGCACTTCCCCTGTATTCTATCAATACACTCAATTCTACCACCCACTTTACCCAGAGCTGAACTAATGTGATCATTTCACTTCATATCTATACAAAGTGTTACACATGGGTATTTCTATGGGTTGGTTGATTCCAACTGTGACTCACTGATATTATAGTCATAAGATTCTACTGGTTTTTCATTTTGTGACGTGCAAAACTTCACATTTCTTAACATATAAAACCAGTAGCCAATCTTTGCACCATTTTGAAATCTTATCAAGATGTACAATATTTATGCAACTTCCATCAGATAGTACTGCATTATAGATAATCATATCATCTGCATAAAGTATGAAGTTACTATTAATATTGTCTATAAAGTCATTTCTATACAACATGAACAGCAAGAGTACCAACACATTTCCCTGGGGAGCACACGAAGTTACTTCTACCTACGATGATAACTCTCCATCCACAATAGCATGCTGCCTCCTCCCTATCAAAAAGTCCTCAATCAATTCACAAACTTCACTTAATACACCATATGATTGCACTTTTGACAAAAAAGTGTAAGTAAGGTACCGAGTCAAGTGCTTTCCAGAAATGAAGAAACATTATGTATTCCTGACTACCTTGATCCAAAGCTTTCAGGATGTCATGTGAGAAGAATGCAAGTTGAATTACAATTCACCAGTGTTTTCAGAAACCACAATAATTGCAATAGAGAAGGTCATTCTGCTCAAGATACCTTACTATGTTTGATCTCAGAATATGCTCTAAGATTGCACAAGTCAGTATGAAGGATACTGCATGGTAGCTTTGTGGATCACTTCTACTATACTCCTTGTAGATGGTTGTGACCTGTGCCTTTTTTCAAGAACTGGGCATGTGTTTTTGTTCAAGAGATCTATGATAAAATATACAGGGTGAGTCATAAATGAGGACAAATATGTTGTGCAAATTGTCACACACTGAGCTCGCATGTTCCTATGTCAATAAATGACAATGCAATTGAATGGTAAAAATGTGGAAATACGAAGTGGACTTTTGGGTGTTACTGTGTGCCGACATTGGCTATGCGAGTGTTGTAGGTAGTTTAGCCACTCACGAGAAGGCAAGGCATCAGCGTCAAGCAACAGTGTACATGACATTGCGAGCAATGATAGCACCCACATCTATCTCATACCAGTTATGCTGGCCGGTACTATGTATCATGGCTAGTTGGCACAGGGAAACGAACATGAGGAGGGGCTGCACTACTGTACATGCATGTTTTATAATTTGGTTTTTGTGTCCAGACTTAGTTTTAAGAAAAGAGTACATAGATGCAGAATACAAAATACTACTACATAGGTATCTGGCAGTTCACACAAACGAATACAATACAGCTGTACAAATCAAAACTAACATAGAAACACATGACCAGAACCTGCAGTGCCGGTTTATAAGTACTGTTCAAAATGACAGCCACGATGTGTGTGGCAAAGTTGAACTATTTGCAGGAAGGATTGCTGAACATGATCCAACATGTCTGTATCTCTTTGCATAATATCACAGGCATGTTTTATTCTGGGTTGAAGGGTGTTGACATCAACAACCTCTCCTTCATGAATCACAGATTTCAGATGGCCCCACAAAAATAAATCCAGTGGATTCAGGTCTGGCAATCTTGCTGGCCATGCTAAAGGGCCTCCACAAGCCACCCATTTTGAAGGGAAGGTACTGTGCAGGTGAGCGAGCGCACCATCACGCATGTACCACAGGACCACAGGTTCACATGAAAGACCAAACTAACGTCTTCCAACAATTCTGGAAATGTAACATCTAGGAAATGCAGATACCGCTCCCCTGTAAGCCTTTGTGGTAGCACATGTTGCCCTACGAGATGGTGATCAATAATACCACACCGGATATTGACACCACATTGTTGTTTGTAGCCTCATATCACTGTGCTGTGGGGGTTTTCTTCCACCCACTGGTGCAAATTATGCGAATTCACTATACCCTCCTTCATGAAATAGGCTTTGTCGGTGAACAGTATTGTATGTGAAAAATGCTGATTGTAGATCTGACACCGTAGGATAAAGTTGCAGAAGTCCAGCATCCTCTGGTAGTCTTCCAGCAATAATGCCTGTACCTTCTGCATGTGAAAGGGATGGTACTGGTTTCTATGGAGTACTGTAGATTGTGACATGCCAACCACAGTGGCTATAGACCTGGTGCTTATTGTTAATCCTCCACAATGGTTTGTAACACTTTTCCTTCATCATCCGCAATGTACATCAACTGTCGGTCATGGCCACATCATCCTGGAAGTGCTACACAAGCACCATACTCCCTCAAGCGCCTGTCCACAGAGTAAAACGATTTTGCAGATGGAAGGTGCCGGCTAGGAAACCTCTTGGGATACAGTTGCCTTGCAACATCAGCTCTTCCATCTGCAAGCCTTTAGGTGAGGTGGACATCGGCGTATTCCTCATTTGTGAAACTTGCCACGGTACTGTAGTAACACTGCAATGCGGCTGTTAGCAACTGTTGACATGGCGAGTATCCAGCAGAGTGACCATTGCAGAAGTGTTGCAAATACATCGTGCATGCTGCGGTTTTACTTCCACCGTTGACCACTCTTTCTGCTTACAGGGCACACATTCCCTAACATGTGACTGTACACTCAGTAACAACCTGCAATGTGTGATTCCCAAGTTCTGATACAATTTCAGATACATTGGGATGGGATTTTATCTCTCTCATATCTTTCAAACACTTACAGATACACATCAGCTCATTGGTGTGTCGTGTTGTATCTATGGGTGAATGACATGTCATGAACGTGAGGCTCGTCGGTATCTCATTCAATGATTAACATGTGTTTTTGCTTTACATACAAAACACATCAAGGAGAACAAAATTTACAATGATGTGTCACATGTTATGCATAGTAGCATGCGGTCCTAGACATATTTTTCCTTATTTATGACTCACCCTGTAGTTAGAAAAAGGGGCCAACTCAACCAAAAATTCAGTATAGAATATGGTAGGGATTCCACTAGTTCCTGGAGCTTTGTTCAATTTCAACGATTTAAGCTTTTTTAAAACCAATTGGACTTTTAATAACAATATCACTCATTGTTTCAGCAGTATGAGGTTTAAATTAGGACAATACTCATGGTTTTTCCTTTGTAACAAAACATTTAAAAACAGTGTTAAGTATTTCAGCTTTTGCTCTGTTACACACTATTTCAGTTGCTGACTCTTTCACTGATGATATTTTAAGTACTTCTCAAAATCTCTATAACTAGAACAAACTCTTTCCTCTCAGGTTTGGATAATGGATGATCCACCACAGTTGCTACAAATGTTGTTTTAAAGCAATAGAAGCTTTAATGCTAATTCAGAATCACCTTCGTTGGGTCCTGATACAAAATCAACACCTTTAACTGACACATCAACCTCTGACAACTTTCTACATGGCTGCAAGTACAACACAAGTGATTGTTTACTATCAAATAATGAAAAAGTTGATGAGCACATCACTCTACAATATTTCCAAAAAATTTTGTGCCCAACACAACTTATAAATTTCCCCTCAGTTTGCAAAGTGGTCAATGTTGAATGTTTAGTCTAAGTTGGATGAAGAAATATCTTTGGTTGGTATACTGTTCCAAAAATGATTATGATGCTTTCTGCTAGTTATGCAAAAGGTAGTCATCAAAATGTTCCAGCCCTGGTCTCTTCCATGTTCTCAGAGTGAACGCATACACTCTAATATTTCAACATACATACAACCAACACTTATCACAAGCCTTTGTAATTGAATGTGACTAATTCACATGATGGTGAACATGACAAACAATATGAAACATTGCCTGGACCAAGGCCTTGTGGAGCAGATGGAAAGGGATACAACATGTACAGTCCTTATCATCAAGCAATGATTCTTTGTGTATATCAGGAAATGGTATGATTGGGACACAGAGGCTTTGGGACTACCAAAGTTGACAAACAAGACAACAAGATGAATAATTTTCTTGACATTACAAAATATTTTGTGAAAGGTGATGAAAACCTACAAGTAAGTTTTGAAAGGAACTGGTAAATATGACAAGAATTACATTAAGGACCCCAATCCAAAATCTGATCAGCTGTTGCATCAATAACCAATGATGCCAAATGTTGCAATATTCTTGCAGATCAAACTGCTGAAATTGCTAGAATAGAGCAACTATCTCTCTGTGTCTATTCCTTGGATCTTGATATTAATGAAGATTTCCTGTAATTTATTCCAGTGGTTGATATGACTGGCTAAGGACTAGCTAGATGTGTAATTGAAAAATTGGTAATAATTTCCTGAGGACAGGGCTACGACAATACTGCATGCATGTGGAGGAAAGCCTGTGGGGCTCATGCATTCATATATCAGGACTATGCAATAGCGGGATATTCTCATTGTGCAGTTCATCGTTTCAGATTGGTGATCGCCAATACATGAAACATTTCACTTATCAGGAATTCACTAGGAACACTGGACATGGTATGCGATTTCTTTGGGCCACCAAACGGCACACGTGTGTGTGTGTGTGTGTGTGTGTGTGTGTGTGTGTGTGTGTGTGTGTGTGTGTGTGTGTGTGTGTGTGTACCCCCCACAATTCCTTCTCAGATAGGAAAGCTAACTAATACAGTGAAAATAAACACTTGTTACAGAACATTCTTCTCCTGTATTAATCCTCTACACTGGGAGACTTGCTTGACCTGCACACTGCAACCCAATGTAAAATCTAACAAATTCAAATGTGTGCACTGTTTGTTTCGTTTTAGCATGCAAAAGCATCTAGGAACATATGTGCCCATCTCAAAACTATAGAACATGAAGACAGAGAGGAGTTAATAAATGAATACACATCAGTCCCAATCAATGTAAGAGAAGACAGCTAGAAACAGGGACACGGAGAAAGAATTATAAAATACACCATAGAGAAATGGAGGTAAAGAACTAAAAATTAAATGGCCTTCGCCATATTGCTGCAATTAGTACAAATCCAAGTGGGAACCTAAATAGTTAAAAAATGGGCATTCCATCACAAAGCTGAAGTTTTAACAACTTGGGGACAATGGGATCAGTAATCTGGAGCTTATTCCCATGGAGGGAGGGCCTGTGGCGATGCCAAAGTGGCACCACCTCCTGACAGGCTGAAACAGATAGATCATCAGATGGAATGTAAGTGGGCCGGGTTACAAGGACTGCAGGCTTGGCAGCAGTGTCAGCAGCCTCGTTTCCAGACAGACGGACATGGCCAGGAAACCACAAACATCACAGTCCCTCCATCAAGAGTGAGCAAGTGACAGTTTTCCTGTACCTGCTGCATCGAGGGATGGGTGATTCTCAGCACCTTTGAAGCCACTGTGTGCTGTGCAAGTCTGAGCACAGGACAATTGAAAAGCCAGTGTTGCTGGATGTACTCCACGGCCTGATACAGGGTGAGGAACTCTGCTGTAAATATTGACCTGTGTTCTGGAATCCGATAGCGAGAAACATCAGCACCCATTATAGAGGCACACCAAACGCCACGGTCAGTCCGAGAACCACCAGTGCAAGCAAAGATGCTATCATGAAATTCTGTGTGAAGTTTGTGAAACTGAATGGAATACAGCCAGAATGGAGTAGGGTCTTTAGGAGCAAAAGCCGAAAACGAGGTAACAGAGAAGAGGGACGTGCCCCATACTGGCAATCAAAGGAGTCATTGAAGAAGATGGCACAGAATGGGTGGCAATGCATATAAGACAAACTGCATGCATACCTGCTGAGGACAAAGTCAAGGTGGTAAGAAAATGGTAGTTAAGCAGCTCCTGCATAGAGACACTCAAATGGGCTAGTGTAAAAGGCGCTGGTAGCCAAATGCACGTCACGATGGTGAATAGTGTTGAGATGGCATAAGAGAGATAGGTGTTCAGATGCAAAAACGAAGCACCCATAGCCTAATTTCGAACAGACAAGTGACCGGTGCAAGCAGGAGAGTGTGGTTTGATCTGCACTCCAGCAAGAACCATTGATGACACGTAGGACATTGAAGGACTGCATACATGGGGCTGCCAGGTAAGATGCGTGAGAGGAACAAGAGTGTTTCCTATCGAGCATGGGCCCCGGGACATTTGTAGTTTCAATTAATGGAAGAGAACTGGCGTCAGATGTAAAGATCGTGGGAGAAACCAACTGTGCCACCAAAAATTCATACGAAGGGTTTTGTCAGTGAAAAACGAAAGCCATTAACGATGCTCCCTGACTAAAGACAATCGAAACATCACTGAAGACACCACTCAATGGGACAGGCCCATGGAGACCTGCAATACATGGAGAAATCCTCAATGAAAAGGGAAGTGGAGGTGCTTGGTGGGAGGCAGACCATTATAAGGTTAATGGCAATTGCAAAGAGGACGATGCTCAGGATGGAACCAAGTGTAGACCTTACGGAGGATACCAGTCCTCCAGTGGGTGTTGCGGGCCTTCTGCAAATCTAGAAACAAGGCTACAGTTGGGGATTTCCACAGAAAGCCATTCATGACGTGTGGACAAAGTGTTGAGATGGTGAACTGCAGAATGATGCACGGAAAATCCACACTGTACAATGGTTAATAGATTGTGAGACTCGAGCCATCATACAAGCCGGGCATGAATCATACATTCCATCACTTTGCAAATAGGGCTGATGAGAGAGATGGGCAGTAGCTATAAGGAAGGTGTTTGTTCTTACCAGACTTAGGTAGGATTATGACAGTGGCTTCACGCCAGTTTCAGGGAAATGCTCCCTCTGCATAGCTGGAGTTGTACATATTAATCAGAAAGTGTTTGCCCTCAAAAGAAAGATGCCTCAACATCTGAATATGAACAGAGTCTGGCCCTGGGGTGGAGGATCAGGATGAACGGAGAGCATGATCTATCACCCTCATAGTAAAGGCAGCATTGTAGCACTCACAATTTGGAGAAGGGAAGGGTATTGTCCAAGCCTCCTCCACTCATTTCCAATTGAGCAGGCAGTATGATATGAGGCAGAGCTCAAAATTTCCGAAAAATGGTGGCCCAAGGTGTTGGAGATAGCAATAGGTTCCAAGATAACATCGTATGCTACTGTCAGAGTGGATATTGGGGAATAGATATTGGTTCCAAATAGCCATCAGGGGTCAGCCCATGTGACAGAGCGGCAGGTGGAGCTGTTAAAAGAAGAAGTGAATGAAATACAGCTACCATTTTTCCTATTACGAGGAACAAAACATTGTGCAAGCATTTGTTTGTAATGAATGCAGTTTGCCATCGTAGGATCACCATAAGAAATATAGAGAGCACATCTTTGCATGCAAATTGTGTCATGGCATGCATCAGTCCACCAAGAGACAGGGACACTGCATGGTAAGGACGACATGTAGGGACTGGAACGTTAAGTAGCAGTAACGATGACCTTTTTAAGACATTCCATCTGGTCATCACAATTTTTGAAATCTTGTTCATCAAAGGTCGCCGTGGAGGAGAAAAGCCACCTATCAGCCTTAGCAAGCTGTCATTTGGATGTGCTTACAGGTGGGGTAGGAGTGACCAAATGGATAGCACAAGGGAAATGGTCGCTCAAGTAGGTGCCAGAAAGAACAGACCACTTGAGATGATGGGCAAGCTGGGCAGTGCAGTAGGATAGGTCCAAATGGGAATAGGTGTTTGAGGAGTCAGAAAGGAACCTCAGTGCTCCTGTGTTAAGGCAGAAGAGATTAAGTTAATTAAGGTCACCAAAGAGGGCACCTCCCGACAGGTTCTGGGAGAACCCCAAAGGAGATGTTGTACATTAGTCACCAAGCAGAAGAAATGTCCAGTAAGCTGCAGGAGGTCAGCCCAGGTGACACTGAATGATGGCAGGATATAAATGGTACAAAGGGAAGAGGTCAAGTGAAAAAGGAAGAGGCAAACTGCAACAGCTCTAAGGTGGGTAGTCAGGGAGATGGGTTAACTATGAACGTCATCCCATATGAGCAGCATCACTCCTCCATGAGATGAAATGCTGTTTTCAGAGGTGGGGGGTCAAAACAGACTCAGAAGAAATGCAAAAACTCAAAGCACTCATGTGAATGCAATTTCGTTTCCTGAAGAAGAGCTCATGTGGACGCTGCAGTTCTATAAGCAACTGTAAATCCTCTTTGTTGGATGAAAGGCCGTGAATGTCCCATCAGAGAAGAGTCAGGATGAGGAAAAAATGAAGAGGTGTCACTTCAGCGGCTCTCGAGGGCCAGCTGACTTAGACTGGCTGCTACAGGGCACAGAGGCAGGAGGATCCTGCTCCACATAAGTATTGGCTTTCTTATGCTGTCTGCCTGCCAATTCCAATGTAGAAAAATGGTTGGTATTGCACACCAGCAACACAGAGGCTGGTCAGGCAAAGGTATCACCTGGTGACACCGCTGAGGAGGCTATTCAAGTCAGCAGAGAAGCAGACTGTTTGCCTTTGTTGGACTTCTTCAAGCCTTTGCAGTTAGCAGAGAAAGACTCAGGTGTTGGTTGGCTGGAGAGACATAGGAAGTCTTCATAGGAGTATTCATTCTGCCCTTTCCAACTTGCCGGTTGTATAGCTGGTAATTTCACTTTGTGACGCGCGAGTTTGATGGTTTGCTGCGCAGCTGGATGGAAGGATGGCATTGCTACCATAACACTAGTCGGTTTCACAACCTCATAGCTGAAATTGAGGTGGCATGTCTGCATGGCTATGTCCTTCATGGAGCGAGATGTAGCAAGAACAGTACTCTAGGTGCAAGATGGTAGAACGCAACGTTTGCAACTAGCCAATGACTTATGAGAATGCATTAACAAACCACTGGGAATTCAGGTCGACATGGGTGCAGAAGCATTATTAATCAATCAGTCAAACAGAGAGGGAGAATCCAAATCCAAGTAGGTCTGAGAATTGACCGAGGCAAAGTTATGGAACTAAACGGCAAGGTCATCAGTTCCATAATTCAAAAGTTACTTGCATAAGACAGAGGGGACATTCCACCAATATATGGGATACTGGCATTCTGGCTCCATGAGCACATTGTGGGGTGGCTGATTATGCAATAGGAAACAGTGGATGAGCCCAGTATGACCAATGTGCAGGTATCATAAGACAGTGAACTCCTTCCAAGACGAGTTGAAGGAAGAGTACGAAACTGCAGTAATCTCCTTGTTTGTGTGTAGTTTATTACAGAGAGCATCGAGCACCATATGTCATTTCACTTTTGGGAAAAGATGTTTGATGTTTACCTAGATTAGATTAGCATAGCTGCACCTAAAATCATGAAAGCGAATGGTGCTGAGTATCTGTGTCACCAGCCAAATGGTTAGCCTGTTCATTCCTGGGGATGCCCTCATGATTTGGGGCCCAGTGAAAGACAACAGAACAGGAGCACAGGAAAGGGCACAGAGGTGGTCATAGATGGCAGAGACCAAAGGGTGACGAGAGCAGCATCAGTTAATGGGTTGCAAGCTGCATATTGAGCCAGATATATTAAAACACTATGGAGGGAGGACTGAAAAATAAAATGGAGGGCCCTGAAAATGGCAAGCAACTCTTATGTGAACACACTACGTAATACCAGCAGTAAATGGTGATCTGTGCAATAGGAGACAAAAGCATAACCCCCCCCCCCCCCCCACAAATTTACCATTTTAGAACTATCATTGTTGAAGATGATAGCATCCGGGAACTCTTCAAGGACAGAATGTACAAGACGCCAGAATATCATAGGGCAGACAGAGATCCTAGGACCGTCTAATAGGTCAGTCTGCATCTGTGGTCAAGGCTCCATTGCCAGCCGGTGTGGCCAAGCAGTTCTAGGCCCTTCAGTCTGGAACTGCGTGACCGCTACAGTCACAGGTTCGAATCCTGCCTCAGGCATGGATGTGTGTGATGTCCTTAGGTTAAATAAGTTTAAGTATTTCTAAGTTGTAGTGGACTGATGACCTCAGATGTTAAGTCTCATATTGCTCAGAGCCATTTGAACCATTCGAGGGTCCATCAAATGGGGCTGGGCGGGAAGGGAGAGGAGGAAATACACAAGGCCATTTCCAGTGAGTAGAGATGAAAATCCGAACAGAGGGAAGTGAGATGCACTCCAACCAGCAATCCCACCCAATGGTGGGTAGCAGGAGGGAGACATACCTCATTTTCAAAGAAGATGGGGTACAAGGGATCACCAGGGTATCACCAAATGGCTGTTGCATAAGAAACCGGGAGTTGGCTCTGTCATACATATAGAGAGGGAATCCCTGCTTCTGCAGGGTGATTGTTGACAGGACTAGCGCAAAACACACAACAAGCCAGATGAACCCCATAACAATTAAGAGGGTCAAGTAGTTTCAGAGTGGAAGGAGCCACTGAGTCATAAACCTGACAGCCATAATCTAGTGTGGACAAAACCTGACCAAATTAAAGATGGAGAAGAGAAGCATGATATGCATCCCAAGAGGTGTGGCCAGGGGCAGATAGCATTAAGCTTCCACATGCAGGGTGTCTTCAGGTGGAGAATATGGGGCATCCATGCCAGCTTTTTATCAAAAGCAAGACCAAAGAAACAGGACTGTGCTATAACATTGAGGCTTTGGTTGCCTAAATAAAGTCTTGGATCAATTGGTGCTGAGGGTAAGCAGCAAAAATTTGTGACGAGCATTTTGTAGGGAGAAAATTGGAAACTGTGGGGGAGAGCCCATGCAGAGGCCAGGTGGATGGCAGATTGTGAAGGGATGGCACCCACAAGCCAAATACAGTTGAAGACCCTGAGTAGATGATGCCTATGGGTAATACCCAAGTGTTGGATAATCTGGTTGTGGTTAGAATCTGGGCATGGTGCCATGTCGTGAAGAGGTAAAAGCTTGATGGAATTGCCATTTAGTGAAAGGTTCATTATAGGATTCTGATCACTGGGGGATGAACAGAAGGGGGTTTCTTCAACTCAGTGTTTCTGGCAGAGGAAGGTAGCAAGATAGGAAGAGGACGCTGAAGCTGTTGCAAAGTGTGTTCCGAGGTGTTCTGCAAGGACCAATGGATCAGTATATGCAGCACCCCATAGGATATGGCCAGGAAGGTTGAACAACACCCGGAAGGGTGGGTGTGGCAACTGCAAGGGAAGAGGAAATGAGAAGTGGATGGGTATAGAGTAAAGATACAGTTGGAAGGGGGAAAGGACGCAACAGATGAAAGAAGAAATTGACAGTGGGTTGGGTTAGGTAATATTTTTGGTGAAAATCAATGTAAGATAGACAATCCAATGGATTTTAACTGTATCTCCTTTTCTTTTTTATAAACTGAGCGATCTGGTGAGAGTGGAGAGTGACAGTCATGACAGATTGCACACTTAGGTAGTGGAATACAGGGGCTTCCCACATGGCGTGTGTGGCCACAGTCTTCACACACAGGGTCCGCCATACTCCAGGAACACTTCGGACCAAAACGTAAGCGCCACAAGCACCTTACAGGTGGAGGAATGCACGGCTTCATGTCACATTGGTAACACACAATCTTGACCATCTATGGTGGCATACCCCCTCAAAAGCCAGAATAAAGGGGCTACAATTGTAGTGGTTGTGTTTATGACCCTCCTGGGAATGTTGAACAAAATAAATGTGTGGTCACTCCAGATTAGACTGGAGTTCATCATCATTTTGTAGGATGAGGTCTATGAAACATCACTCCCTGGACCATATTCAGAGACTGGTGAAGGGTAATAGACACCTGGAAGTCACCAGGGTGATCACAATCGTGGAGGGCTGTAGACTGGGCAGCAGGGAAGTTTTGATAAACAGCATGCCCAACTGCATCTTACTGACAGAATCCACCTCTATGTTGCCCTCGATATTCTCCACAAAAACAATGGCTTTGTGGAGGTGAATGCGTCCCTATCCATTCTAGTACAATCAGAGGGGACAGGGTTTCATTCCAAGACGGCAAGCCTGGCCCGCTTCCCAGGGTGTAGCCAGGGAAGGGAAGGCTGCAGGGTGATACGAACCAGCATTCAATGATACACTACCACTCAAAAAGATGGCCATTAGATAATATCCATATGCCAACCATCTTCCTCAATACCACCCACTCCTATCAGGGGTTTTGCCCATGGGCATTAGCCAGCCACAGCAACAGCTCTGTGGCACAGCGGTCATTGCTGAGACTTCCACTGCTCCAGGACGACAAGCAACCACTCCTTGGTACACACATGGAGGGAACAGCTCACATATAAATAGTGTGTTTCCTGTGTTGTCAGGAGGGGCTCAGCCAGATGGGTACATAACAGCCCCACCATTTGGACAGCCTGAACATGCTTGTTATCTTACATGATGGAGGGGGTTATGGCAAGGAAGGAAGAGGGGGGATGGGGAATCCATGCCATAGATGGTAGGGAGGGAGTTCTTCCCCAAATGGCACACATTAAAGATAGAAAATTTAGAAGTGGAGGCCAAATCCTAAGGGGGGGACCCAAAAGGATGAAAGATAACAAGTGAGAGGTACAAAATCTCAAGCAGCACAGAGAATGTGGTAGATAGCCACGTGAAGGCGGTGGGGAAAAATCTAGGATGTGGGGGGAGAGGCTAAGTGAAGGAAATGCAGCCCAGGAAGGAAGAATGAAGAATGGGCTGCAATACCTCGGAGCCTCACATGTGCCATGCATGAGCTCATGAAAGAACTGTGGGCTCCTGGAAAGGAAAGGGGGGGGGGGGGGCTCCCTCTCTGACCCACTTCCACAGTGGCTAGTGAGCTATAACAAACAATACATTCCCAGTCATGGACTATTTTCTGCACCTGTGACATACAAGGCTGTTGTTTGTTCATTGACATCCCTATTTGTGGACAATGCTTACGCTGAAAATCTGTTTGTTTTGACACTTTCAAACTGTATTGCTTCTCCACCAATGATGTACTGCATTTAGTTCGAGATCAAATTTCATTCCAATAGTTAGATGCTCTGTGCCAAATTTTCTGATCTGTTTTCTCCAGAGCTGGATTGTGGAACAGAATTTCAAGCTCATATTACGTTAATACAATTAGCCCATCCTCATTTTTTATGGGTCCACCTGGTACTGGTAACTATATGGAGTTAAGAAAAAGCAGAATTAGATCATCTTCAATCCCTCAATGGTATTTGTTCTCCTCCTTCATGTGAATGATAAGCACCACTAGCAATGGTAGAAAAACATGCTGGTAAATTACACCTCTGCAATGACTCTAAAAAAATCTATTAATGCACAGTCAATCATAGACACCTACCCTCGGCTGTACCCTGGACAAGCTGTTAGCAAAATTATTGGGGGTCTTATTTTTCAAAAACAGAGATACATCTATCAGCTGCTACTTGACAAGTAACCTGAACTCCTTCTAGTTACCTATAATCCATTTAGCCCTTATCTATACCAGTCTGTGCCTTTTGGCATAGCAACCTCACCAGCTAGATTTCAATGCATTTTACAGCCACTTATTGCATCAGTTCCAAACTGTCTCAACTATTTAGACAGCATAGTAGTATCTGGTGCCTCTTCAGAGGAACATTTGCAGGAATTTCATGCTTTATTTTCTGTTTTACAGTCTGGAAGATAAGAGTGCAATTTGGACAAGACACAGGTTTTTCCAACCATCCATTAGTTATTTGGATTTTTAAATGTTATGAGCTGGAATTCATCCATGGCACCAGCATATGGATGCTATTGCCACACTGCCACACCCCACATCTCTTACGGAATTACAGGAACTTTTATTCAAAATTGTGCACTACCCAAAATCAGTACAAGATGCTGCTACTGTGGCACAATTATTCCATGCATTATTACGTAAAGATGTTCCTTTCCATTAGTGCCCAGCTTGTGACCACACATTAAAATTTAAGCTGCAGTTGCCTACTTGTTTGGTCACTTTCCTGCAGAACCAGCCACTTCTGTTTGTGATGGACACATCTCAGTTTTTAATTGGCACCATTCTCACTCAGAAGTATGCAAACAGATCCAAACGCCCTTTGCATATGCCTCTATCTCTTTAAATTCAGCACAATAAGCATGACAGTTTTATTCTCAGACAGAGAAAGAGGCTTCAGAAATTGTGTATGCCCTAAATTATTTCATATTTTTCTATACGGTTCTTAGTTTCACCTGATTACAGACCACAAAATACTGGTGTCTCTTTTTAACCCTTTGGTATTCTTGGCAGAAGAAGCCACACATAACTTCCAGCACTGGGCTCTTTTCCTATCAAAATTCAAATAGAGATACATTACCAACCTATGGCGCAACATGCTAATGTTACTCTGTTTTCATTTAGCCATGGAAGAACCAAATGTTGGTGATGGTTTCCCTATTACTAGCACTAAATTTGCAGCTGTGGTAGCTATCAATCCCGTGTTAAGCAAAGTTGTTTCTTTTGTGCAACATGGCGGCCAAACAAGCCTCTGGGCCATGCTTCTGATACTTTGAGAAATTATTTTGCATTACAAATTTATCTTTCTGTTTGGGATGGAGTGCTGATGTTAGCTACAGAGAACACTGCTCCCAGGTTGTAGAGCCCTCCATCCTTCGCTGTGACGTTGTGTGTTTATTGCATGGTTACCACTAGGGTGTGTCATGTACAAAAGCATTAGCATATAGACATATTTCCTTGCCAGACATTGATGGGCAAATGGTGAATATTGTAATGGCCCAACAACAGTGTGACACCCATCAGGAGGCTCTATGCACTTCCTTGTCACCGTTGACAGATCCATAGTAGCCATGGGAACAAATTTGTGAACATTTTGCAGGTCCTTTACTAACTTTCTGTGCTTCCATATGTGGTGCATTGTCCAGCTACTTCTCCACCACAGTAACTTCAGCTTTATCAAATATTTTTGCAACAGAAGGTCTTCCATATGTTAGTTACAGACAGTGTCCTCCAGTTCATATCTCAAACTTTACGGTGACCAGAAAAGAAACTGACATAAGAACAGTGCTCATTTCATTGAAAGGAAGAGGTGAGCTGTAACTACCAATTTTGTGTGTGCATTGTTTCGTAGTTTGCATGTGAAATTTGTGTTTGATTCAGCCATTAGAGACCACCTGGCCTGCTAATATGACGCCAGTTGCATATGCAGCCTGCCGGCTGTGCCCCCTGTAGGAACTAGTGAATACACAGGCCGGAGCATCAGTCTCCACTGGCCACTTGTGCATTGCTAATTTTACTGTACTTTGTCTTCCTAGTGTGTGAACTGTTTGAGCACTAAATTAGTGTTTTCCACTAACAACAACTATGTCTCATCACTTGTCATAATGTTTTTGAGAAAAGAAATGTCCTCATTTTGCATTTCAATCAACTCGCAAAAGCGTCCAAGCATCATTGTTTTTGTTTGGGAGACAAGGTTTGTGGGACAATTTTTGCACATACGTTTCTCTTCTTCAAAAGATTCTGGTGAACATATTACACACATGATTCAGGGATGTTGGTCAAATATGATTTGTGATGAGAACAACGCTGGCATGATGTGACCACCCATCCACTGTTTAACACTCTCTGCTCACAAGTGACTGGTCAGATGCACATCTATTGTTCAGTGTTGTTAGTTCAAGCTTCCAGCATAATACTCCACTGTTGGTAGTGATTCACTGGCAATAAAATAAGTCTCTGTACTTTTTGGATGAATGGTGTATTTCACTATTTCAAGTGCAAGTGAAAATACGGAACATTTTTATGGATGCACAAGCTAAAAATATTGTGGCCAAATTGAAGATGAATATAAATAATTACATTCAAGATTTTTTTTGCATTAAACTAACCACTGTATTATTCACTTATGTTAGATGATAGATTGAAGCAGATTCAATGACCAAAGAATATTACAGTTGTCTTGAGAATAGTGGTGTGGCTCCAAAAGGCAGTGTACTGAAGTGGAATAATACAGTAGTTTTGCTCAAGACAGTTCATTACTAATGAAAACATTCAACACAGTCATGCAAAGCCCTGGATGAGAAATTTGTCAAATATGTAAATAAATAAAAACCAAACTGTTCCTCTTACAAATATTACTATATGAAACACATTATTGTAAAAAGTATTTTATCAATAACCTGGTTTCTTCCTACATAATAGTCATAACATTTTAGATATATGGCAAACCCAATATCCCCATTATGACATGTAAGAAAAACACAAATCTTTTAACACAAGTTATGTGGAAGTGTTAACATGTAATGACAGCTGTATCTAATCTCATTTCATTTCATTTATTTGGAAACAATTTGTCACACACAGTACATTGTCACAAGGTGTAAATATAGAAATATAAAAACAAAATTTGTCTTGCAGGATATTTTGTCTGTTGTATTCAAACCTAAAAAAAAGGCAGAGCCACCTGTCACCAATCTTTAACATGCCAGTTACTACCTACTAGAAACCCACACTCAGGACTCACCTCCAGCTGTTGCACTTTTTCGCCAATGCTGGCAGGGTCTCACAGACAGTAGTGTTCGGCAGATTCCTGGTCCAGGAGGCACTGCAACAGCTGCATCACCACCTTGACTCTGGCCAAATGTGTTGGTGTCCAGTTCTACCAGAGACTGCTGGTGTAAGAGGTCTTTGACATCCATAAAACTTTCTGCAGTCATCTGACAGCAGGAGTAGCTGTAAAATAAGCGTTACAGTTAAAATATCTTAGTACTGAAGTCACTCTCATAATATAAGGAAAGGATGTGAGAGAGGGTATAGTTTTCTACAATTAGCCACAGCTGATTTTAAAAAAAGTGTTGGCATAATTCAAACACTTAAAACATTTGTTGGGTCCTTTTTTAAATTGTTACATTGCAAGTGGCTTCTTTTTAAATAAGAAAAAATAAAGATGATGATTACTAGAAACAGAAAATAGAGCAGGTTTACTTATAAAGGTTTTGCTTCTTTGGTCAATGCCACATCCCCCACCCTTCATAGAGCAGAATGGCCTTTATTCATCACACCCATTTCCTCCCATTTCACTCGCAAGTTTGATGTGTGAATGATGAGTGTTTATGTGCCTGTGTGATTGTCATCATTTCTAAATTAATTCTCCCATTCCACATATATAATATATACATAATATTATTGAAAAATGTTTGTAAATACTTCCCAGATAACAGGATCGCAGCTTTCATATGTTGACTGTTGTAAGAGAAATTTAGCACATTGATTTTTCAATTACTAACCCATCATTAAGAAACTGGATAAGAAATCTGTAACGTCCTATCTCAATGAGGAACTTTAATCTCTCAGCACAGGACAGGAATGTGTAGACAAACTATTGCCCAAGTTTAACAGAATAGCTGATGACATGCTGAATAGATATGTACCCTCTACAAAAGTTCAGAAGGAGAGGGAATTCCATCGTATATAATCACTGTAAAGAAACTTCTACAGAAACAGAGATTAATGCAAAATAAGTGTAAAACAAAGCATAGGGCTATAGGCAGAGAGCTGCCTGATGAAATGCATTTAAGAGCCCAATGCATGATGATTCCAATGACTATCATAACAGAATATTGTCAAATGATATCTCATAAAACCCAAAGGAATTTGGGTTGTATGAAAAGGTTGTTAGTAGCACCAAAGTTAGTGTCCAGTCCCTAGAGATTCAAATAGGAACTGAAACTGAGGGTAGCAAGCAAAAGCTGAAATTCTTAACACTTTTCAAATATGAATTTAAAAAGGAAAAACTCATGAGAATTGCCCCAGTGTAATCGTCGTGCATACAAAAAGATGAATGGAACAAGTATTAAGTATAAGTGGTATTGAACAACAGCTAAAATTGTTGAAACTAAACAAAGCTGCAGGGCTTGATGGAATCCCTGCCACATTCTGTACTGAACTTGTGGCTTAGTTAGTCCTCTTAAACCTGCAATCTATTATAGATCCTGTGAAGAGAAACCGATGCCCAGTTCTTGGAAATAGGCAGAGGTCACACCTGGCTATAAGAAGGGTAGTAGAAATGAGCCACAAAACTACCCTACAATATCCTGGACATCGATTTGTTGTAAAATCTTGGCACAAATTTTGTGTTCAAAGATTATGAGGTATCTTGAATAGAATGACCTACTCAATACTAACCAGCATTGGCTCCAAAAACAGTGATTGTGTGACACCCAACTGGCACTTTTCTCAGATGAAATAGTGAACGTTTTGGTTCAAGGCAGTGAGATAGCTGTATTTTTTTATTTCTGAAAAGCATTTGAATCAGTACCACACCTATGCTTCTTGCTGAAAGTTCAATCACATGGTATATAAAGTGAAATTTGTGACTGGATTGAGGATGTTTTGTTTGGGAGAATACAGCATGTGTTTTCAGATGCAGTCATTGTCAAATGTAAAAGTTACTTCAGGTACCCCCCCAAGGAAATTTTCTGGGACCCTTGCTGTTCATGTTTTATACTAATGACCTTGCAGACAATACTAATAGTTACCTCAGAATTTTTGTAGATGATGCAGTTATCTGTAATGAAATATTGTTTGAAAGAAGCAACATAAATATTCATTCAAAACTTGATAAGTTTTCAAAGTGGGGCAAATATTGGAAACTTTGTTTGGATATGCAGAAATGTAAAATTGTGCACTTCACATATGAAAAAAAATGTCACATCCTCGGACTATGACATGAATGAGTAAGAGCTGGAATCAACCAATGCATACCAATACCTGGATGAAACACAGTTTGGTACGTGAAATGGGATGCTCATATATGCTCAGTCAAGAGTAAACCAGGTGGTAGATTTCAGCTGATTGGTAGAACACTATGGAAGTGCAATCAAGCTACAAAGAAAATTGTTTACAAATCACTTTTGTGACCACAAACCATTTTCTTCACATTGCAACTACATTTCCAAATGTAGACCAAATCAGATATCCAAAGCAACACTAACGACTGTCAGTGCAAGGAAATATAATCCATGCCATAATTATCCCAATTTTAAAACATAACAGAAAAATGCTATGTATCTGTACAATAATTTCTCTACAATTTTTGTATTTATACTAAATATGTATAACTACATTTAAATGTTTATTAGTGCATGTAAAACCCAAGACATATTTGCACAACTGTATTTATAGTTCTAAATGACCTCTATTAAACTACAATTCAAAGCTTGATCAATTGAATTTGACTAACTTAATTAATGTCTTCACTTATCTCCTTTATTATAAAAACTAAATACAACTAACAAAACAAAACATAATTCCAAGAACTAAAGTTATTAAAACAAAACAGTTAAAATGACTAGTAAATGTGGCATTACCAGCATTCTGTAAAGCGTCCATTTTTGTGTGCGAAGGAAAGGGAAATGCATTGTCAGTTGGTTTGAGAGGGACATGAGTGGTGGAAGCTAGTAGCTTCTTATGCTTTGATGCTTGGCTATGCTGCACAACAAACTGTGTTTTTATAAACTGTGGTTGATATACAGCAGTAATGAAGGGATGACATGTCTTTTGGATATAAAAAAATGAAAAACATCTTGTGTCCAGTTTAATAACTGAACAACCCACTGCCCAACTTTTGAAAACAGCTGAAGAAACCAAAAGCAGAATGAGGCACCAACCAAATAAGTAGGAAAACCTGAATTCTTTAAATTTCATGTATTTCTCTCATCACATAACTACAAGCACTGACACCTAAAAATATGTACTATCATCATTGTCAGAAGAGCTATCCAGCAATCTAATACTTTTAATATACAAGAGGGGTTGAGACTAGGAAACAGAATCAGTTTTCATCCTCATGACCAGTTTCTTGAGGCTCTCATCACATTAGAAACCGAAATCCTACTCAAGATAGAATCATTGCATAATTAATTGCTTCTTAAAATTAGGGAACTTCCCTGCATCTTATTTCAGATTTTTGTTTTCCCTTTTGTTAACTCTCTTACTTTTCTAGTGTGAAATATGAAACAGATTGTATTGGCATAAGCTTAAGGGATAGATGGGAATGTATGGTTCCTCAATTTTTTCTGGAGAAAGTCAATCCCTTCTGTCACTAGCAGTGCCACCTTTTTACATACATGTGGTATTTTGAGCCATCAATACTTATTACAATACAACTTCCATGGTTATAGTTTAGATCAAAATGAAAGTATTAGACAATTTCAAGACATGACATGGACCCATAGCATACAACATGACACCAAATATTTGGTCACTTTAGTAAGAGGTACCTTTCTGCAGTTTCTACATCGACTGTGATAGAAAGACATTGTCTTTCCTGTTAACAAGTTCAAGCTCTCGCTTAGTAACTATTTTAGCAAGTGTGCAATCCTTGAATATTGTTTCTGCAATCAACAAATTACTGCAAAATCCATAACACAATTTAAAAAATGAATAAATACAGGAAATCTGTCTTTTTAGTATCACCACAAAGACATTATTTCTTAATTAACATTAAGTCTGATAACAACAGAAACAGAAGCAAAGCAGTGTTAATAATATTTTATTAAATGAAAATTGTGACAAATAAACCGGCAAGTCCTGAACATATTGTATCAAAACACTGTTTAATAATTGAAGTTCATACCAAATATACTGACAATACCATAAACTTAGACCATTCATGCAGACAGACAGCTTGTTGGTTGGCATGCCCATGTAGAATGCACCACAGTGGTTGCAGCTTAGCTCGTAAATCACATGACTTGTTTCACAGGTAGCCCTGCCTTTAATGGGATAGGTGACGTTAGTGAGCGGACTGGAGTAGGTGGTGGTAGGAGGATGTATGGGACAGATCTTGCATCTAGTTCTATAACAGGAATATGAGCCATGAAGTAAGGGATTGGGAGCAGGGGTTGTGTAAGGATGGACAAGTATATTGTGTAGGTTCGGTGGAAAGCGGAATACCACAGTAGGAGGGGTGGGAACGATGGTGGGTAGGACAGTGAAGTAAGCCCTCCGTCTAAACTGCAACTCTTCACTGTCCGCCACTCCCATCATACTATCCCTCCCCCTCCCTGCCCCAGCTGGCTCCTTACACCCACCCAGTCGGTACTCCCACCATGCACTGGTGCTACTGCTCGCAGTATGGTTTCAGCTCTTTACTGCAGACCTGTGTGCAAGTTGCGCTTGTGTGTGTGTGTGTGTGTGTGTGTGTGTGTGTGTGTGTGTGTGTGTGTGTGTGTGTGTGTGTCTCTACTGCTGACAAAGGCCTTAATGGCTGAAAGCTAAGATTATGTGAATATTTTTATTGTGCCTATCGCGACTCAGCATCTCCAGTATATGGTGAGTAGCAACTTTCCTTCTCTCGCATTGTTACATTCCATCCTGGATATTCCATTGTTTGAAGGTGCGACTTTTTTCACACTGAACTACAATACTTAGGGTGTGCACCCCCTCCAGCCTCATTTGTTGCAATCTGTGACCTGTCTATTCCTCGCAATGTGTCTGAACTTCAGTCAGTACTAGACAAGATGACATACTACATTCAGTTCATACCAAGTGCCACACAAATCGTGGCTTCGTTGCATTGTTGGCATCACAACAATGTATCTTTTTTTGGGCTAAGACCTGTCAAGACAGATTTTGGAAACTCAAAAAGGCCTTGCTTAGTGACAGATGTTTAGTGCATTTTGACCCAGCAAAACCAGTAGTTTTGCGAGTTGATGCTTGTTCCTAAGGAATCAGCACTGTGATTTCACACAAATTCGTTAACAAGACAGACCCATTGCTTTTGCCTAGCACTAGCTGGGTTTGCAAACTGCTCAGGAAGTGCAGGAATGGATATGCCCGAGAGCATGAGAGGTGGATACCAACTCTGCAGTGAATACATTACAGCCATCTGGCAAGGAGAGCATTTCAGAATCTCCTGCCCAAGTATAAGCAAAGCCTAGATGACCAGTGCCCACTGAGCTGTCAGTATAGACAACTTCTGAACTGTGGGATGCACCAAGGATGGAGAATAATTTGCAGTAGGGGGCCTTAGGATGGACCATGCATTTTGCACATTGTGATAGGTCAAGATGAAGCTGAAGCCAAGGTATGCTCTGTGGAGGTGTATGTGAGTGGGTCCAGAGGAGACGTGGAAGAGGGAAGAACTGAAGTTCAGAGGATCTACCAGATGCAGATTGCAATGGTAGTCCCTCATTGGGGCTGCCATTGCCGGAGTGTTGGATTACCATGTCTGGGTGGTAGTCAGATGCTTGGGGGCATTGCCATTTTTTTTTTTTTTTTTTTTTTTTTTTTTTTTTTTTTTTTTTTGTGGTTTTAGGGGGCACAACTTAATGGTCATTAGTGCAATGACTACGTTAAGAATGCACCGCGAGGCACAAGTTTAAAACAACAACTAAAAGGGAAAACATGATAAAAGACAGACTGACAGGCATAGGATTAAAAAACAGCATCATCAAATGTTCTTAGAGAGGTTTGTCAAATTGATAAAACGAAGAACGCGAGCAGCTGCTCATGGGTCATCCGCTAAAATGGCATCTAGAGTACATGGCAAGTTAAGATCTAGACGCAGTGTGTTAAAATCCAGACAGGACATTAAAATGTGGCGGACCGTCACCAATTGCCCACATGGGCAGAACGGTGCCAGCGCAGCCATCAGCAGATGGCGATGGCTGAACCGGCAGTGTCCAATGCGTAACCGGGCCAAAACGACCTCCTACCGCCGAGAAGGGCGGGAGGAGGACGTCCAAGCCGCGGGAAGAGGTTTCAAGGCCTGAAGCTTGTTGTCTGTAAGTGCAGCCCAATCGGCATGCCACAGCGATAAAATGCGCCGACAAATTACCCTGCTACAATCCGACGAAGGGACACAACAAGAAGCTGTCCGAGGCTGGAGGACCGCAGCCTTGGCCGCAGCATCTGCAGCTTCGTTCCCAGGGATACCGACATGGCCAGGGACCCACATAAAGCTAACCGGAGAACCGACGTCCACCAGCTGCTGCAGAGAGCGTTGGATCCGGTGCACGAAAGGGTGAACTGGATACGGATCACTGAGGCTCTGGATGGCGCACAGGGAATCGGAGCAGATGACATATGCAGAATGTCGGTGGCGGCAGATGTAAAGAACAGCCTGGTAGAGGGCAAAGAGCTGAGCTGTGAAGACCGAACAATGGCCATGGACCCGGTATTGGAAACTTTGTGCCCCGACAATAAAGGAACACCCGACCACGTCATCGGTCTTTGAGTCATCTGTATAAATGAAGGTCATATTGATGAACTTCGAACGAAGTTCAACAAAATGGGAGTGGTAGACCGAACCGGGGGTAACCTCTTTTGGGAGAGAGCTGAGGTCAAGGTGAACGCAGACCTGAGCCTGGAGCCAAGGTGGCGTGTGGCTCTCGCCAACTCGAAAGGTTGCAAGGAGTGAAAAATTAAGGTGTTGAAGGAGGCGACGAAAGTGAACTCCAGGGGGTAGCAGGGCAGAGACATACATACTGTATTGACGGTCGAGAGAGTCGTCAAAAAAAGGAACGATAAGACGGGTGTTCGGGCATTGACAGTAGCTGACAGGCATACCGACAAAGCAGTATATCGCGCCGGTAGGTGAGTGGCAATTCGCCAGCGTCAGCATGAAGACTCTCTACGGGACTAGTATAAAATGCTCCGATCGCAAGTCGTACACCCCAATGTCGTATGGAGTTGAGGCGGCGTAAGATGGATGGCCGTGCAGTGGAGTATACGAAGCTCCCATAATCCAGCTTGGAGCGGACGATCGACCGATATAGATGAAGCAGTACGGTTCGATCCACTCCCCACGACATACCACTGAGAACACGGAGGACATTTAAAGAACGGGTACAACGGGCAGCCAAATAAGACACATGTGGAGACCAGCTAAGTTTCCTGTCAAAGGTAAGGCCTAAAAATTTGGTTGTCTCCACGATTGGGAGAGCAATGGGACCGAGTCGTAAGGACAGTGGGAGAAACTCTTTGTAGCGCCAGAAGTTAATACAGACCATCTTCTCGGCAGAAAAACGGAAGCCATTGGCGACACTCCAGGAGTAAAGACGGTCAAGAGAACGCTGAAGACAGCGCTCCAGGAAACGTGTACACTGGGCGCTGCAATAGATGGTAAAATCATCCACGAAAAGGGAGCCTGATACATCAGCTGGGAGGCAATCCATTATTGGATTGATCGCGATGGCGAAGAGAGCGATGCTCAAAACAGCCCTGTGGCACCCCATTCTCCTGGCGAAAGGTGTCTGACAGGACAGAACCCACAGGTACCCTGAACTGTCGATCCATTAAAAAGGAACGAATAAAAAGAGGGAGGCGACCGCGAAGGCCCCATGTATGCATGGTGCGGAGAATGCCCGCCCTCCAACAGGTGTCGTAAGCCTTCTCCAAATCAAAGAACACAGCCGCGGTCGGGCGCTTCCGCAAGAAGTTATTCATAATGAAGGTCGACAAGGTAACCAGATGGTCAACAGCAGAGCGGCGCCTACGAAATCCACATTGTACATTGGTAAGTAGGCGTCGAGACTCTAGCAGCCAAACCAATCGAGAGTAAACCATTCGCTCCATCACTTTACAGACACAGCTGGTATGCGAGATGGTTCGATAACTGGAAGGCAAGTGCTTGTCCTTCCCCGGCTTAGGAATCAGGACAACAATAGACTCGCGCCACCATGTGGGAACATGTCCCTCCATCCTGATGCGATTTTAAGTACGAAGAAGAAAACCTTTACCCGCAGGAGAAAGGTTCTTCAGCATCTGAATATGAATAGAATTAGGACCTGGAGAGGAGGACCGTGATCAGCCAAGTGCGTTTTCGAGTTCCCTCGTGGTGAATGGGGCATTATAACTTTCACGATACAAGGAGCGGAAGTTAGGTGGCGTAGCCTCCTCTGCCTGTTTGTGGGGGAGGAAGGCAGTGTGGTAATGAGCAGAGCTCGAAACCTCGGCGAAACAGCGGCCGAAGGCCTTGGAGACATCCTCAGGGGCCACAAGGACGTCATTCGCGACCGTCAAGCGAGAAACTGGTGAGTGGACCTTAGTGCCAGATAGCCGGCGCAGGCTACCCCAGACAACAGAAGAAGGAGTAAAACTGTTGAAGGTGCTTGTGAAAGCAGCCCAGCTGGCTTTCTTGCTTTCTTTGATAATACGACGACACTGAGCACGTAAACGTTTATAATTGATACAATTCGCCACTGTATGGTGGCGTTTAAATGTGCGTAAAGCACGTCGACGAGCACGTAAAGCGTCTCTACATGCTGCAGTCCACCAGGGGACCGGTACCCGATGTGGAGAAGAAGTAGGGTGAGGGTGGAATATTCAGCAGCAGCGAGAATGACTTCCGTGAGGTGTGCGACCTGACGATCGCAGCTTGTGAAGGTTTGATCCTGAAAGGTCGCCCTGGAAGAGAAGAGCCCCCAGTCTGCCTGGTCCAATTAGAGGAGCACGGAGAGGGGGTATGCTGCAGGAGATGGATAACACACGGGAAGTGGTCGCTCGAATATGTATCAGAAAGTGCATACCACTCAAACCGGCGGGCAAGTTGGGGAGTACATATAGAGAGGTCTAAATGGGAATAGGTGTGAGATGTGTCCGAAAGGAAAGTAGGGGCGCCAGTATTGAGGCAGACAAGATTGAGCTGGTTGAAAAGGTCTGCTAACAAGGAGCCCCTCGGGCAGGATGCTGGAGAGCCCCAAAGGGGATGGTGGGCATTGAAGTCTCCAGTTAACAAAAATGGTGCAGGTAGCTGAGCAATAAGTTGCATCATGTCTGCCCTGGTAACGGCAGATGACGATGGAGTGTAAACGGTACAAAAGGAAAACGTAAAAGTGGGGAGAGTAATGCGGATGGCAACTGCCTGCAGGCCGTTGTGCAACGTGATGGGATCGTAGTAAACATCATCCTGGAGCAGCAACATAACCCCTCCATGAGCTGGGATACCTACCACAGGGGGTAGGTCAAAACGCACAGAGGTGTAGTGTGCCAAGGCAATTTGATCGCATGGGCGTAGCTTCGTTTCCTGGAGGGCTATGACGAGCGGACGGTGCAAGCGGAGCAGCAACTTCAAGTCCTCTCGGTTGGAGCGAATGCTGCGAATATTCCAGTGAATAAGTGCCATCGTAAGAAAAGGAAGATGATAGAAGGGGTCACCTCGAAGGCCGCTGAGGGCCTGGCTTCGAGCGAGCACTGCCGCCGCTATCAGTAGGCGGACAGTCATCGTCAATTGGGTCTATAGGTTCATCGGCCATCTCGGGAGGATGGCCGGGAGGGGGAGCTTCCTCCGCCGGTGAACGGCCAGATGTACGGCTACCAGCGGTGCGGCCAGGCGAAACGGATGACGGCCTGGGGCGGCAACCACTGGGTGGCGCAGGAGAAGAAATGCGCCGTGGCGGAGAAGGAGAACTGTGCTTCCTATGAGCCTTTTTGGAAGGACGTTTGGTGGAAGTACCGGTCAAAGGCTGGGAGGTCGAGGTACGTAGGAAGTCTGCACGGGATGGTTCCTTCTTGCAGGCCCGTGCATCTGACTTCTGGGTCTTCGTCTTAGCAGAAGCTGATGAAGGGACTGGTGTCTGTGGGGTGATGGGAGGAAGAGGAGACATCGACTGCGCTATCTTAGCACTGGCCGAACGGACGACCGTGGTGCTGAAGGTCAGATCGCAGGTCTGGGTTGCTACCTCCCTGGTAGTCCGAGGAGAGGCGAGGAGAGTACTGTATTTCCCCGCTGGGAGCAGCGTGGGCTTCCTACTAGCCAATAGCTTGCGAGCAGCCGAGGTGGACACTTTCTCTTTGACCCGAATTTCTTGGATACAGCGTTCTTCCTTATAGACAGGACAGTCGCGGGAGGATGCGGCATGGTCACCCTGACAGTTCACACAACGAGGAGACAGAGGTGGACAGTCACCCTCATGGGCATCCCTGCCACAAGTGACACGTTTAGCCACATTGGAACAAGACTGTCGAATGTGATTGAAACGCTGACACTGGTAGCAGCGCGTAGGTGTCAGGACATAGGGGCGAACAGAAATAACCTCGTAGCCCGCCTTGATGCGCGATGGCAGCTTAACACTATCGAAGGTCAAGAAAAGTGTCCGGGTCGGTACAAGGTCATTGTTGACCTTTTTCATGACCCTATGGACAGCCGTCACGCCCTGCTCAGCGAGGAAAGATTGAAGCTCCTCGTCAGTCAATCCGTCGAGGGAGCTAGTATAGACGACACCACGAGACGAATTCAAAGTTCGGTGGGCCTCCACCCGGACAGGGAACGTGTACAGGAGTGTGGCCCAAAGCAGTTTTTGTGCCTGAGAGGCACTCTCAGTTTCTAGTAATAAGGTACCGTTACGCAACCTGGTACAAGATTTGACAGATCCGGCTATGGCATCTACGCCCTTCTGGATAACGAAAGGGTTGACAGAGGAAAAATCCTTTCCGTCCTCAGATCGAGAAACGACGAGGAACTGTGGGGCAGGTGGTAGTACTTTTGTCACTGTTGGCTGGTCACGTTTCCGTTTTTGGGCAGAAGTCGAGAGAGATGGAGTAGAATCCATTGCGGAGGAATCCCCCATGATTGCCAGTGTCTCCGATGGCGCGCTCCTTCCTTGTGGGGACCCTCTCAGAGGGCACTCCCGCCTTAGGTGAATGTTTACACCTCAGGTCACACCTCCCGAGAAACAGACGGAGGGACCAATCGGCATGGTCAGAAGGTATCTGCTCAGGCAATCACCCCTCCCCGGGCCTGGCCTTTACCAGGGGGTACGCGCGTGACTTACATGTCTACCCAGGGCGGGGACTTACGCGTTACCCCGTCACCGGCTACGCGTGCGAACGCATGGGTCGGCCTTCAGGCACGCACAGGAAGGAAGGAAGAAGAGGAAAAAGAAGAGAGAGAGGGAGAAAGAGGACAGACTGTCTCAAACGCTGAGGCGGAGACCAGAGAAGGCAAGGAGAAGTAGGCAATGAGAAGGCAAGGAGAAGAAGGCAATGAGAAGGCAAGGAGAAGAAGGCAATGAGAAGGCAAGGAGAAGAAGGCAATGAGATGGCAAGGAGAAGTCAAGGGAAAGAGTAAGGAAGACAGTGAGGTGGAGAAGAGCAAAGAAAGGAACCAAAAAAAGGAAGGAAGAAACGAGAAGTGAAAAACCAAAAAGACCACAATTATAGGTCTTGGAACCGTCCATCTCTGGACGCAGGCGCTAACTACCCCCGTGAGGGGGATGGACTCCTTTTAGTCGCCTCTTACGACAGGCAGGAATTCCTCGGGCCTATTCTAATCCCCGGACCCGCAGGGGGACAGCAGCATGAGAACACACATATAAGGAAAGCTTGTACTTATGCAAGGTTTTGGTACCAAGGGCTCCTCCTAGCAGATGAGTTAAAGGGGATAGGAGAAGGGAAAGGAACTGGAGAGGTTTAGGAAAAGGAGTAGAGTTAAGAAAACTCAGTAAGAAGCCAGGGTCAGGGGAGAATTAGTGGATGGGATGAGAGGCAAAGACTGATTGTTAGGGACTGCACTGGACAAGATCTGAAAACCTGAGAGCTGTTGAGTTCTGAGAAACTGGTGAATCCAGATAGCATGTGTAGTGAAGCAGCCACCATGATCATGAATGTCATGTTGCAGAGCATACTCTGTGACAGGATATTGTGTGTTGCGAGTATACACCCTCTGTCTATGCCCATTCATCTTACCTGACACTTGATGATATTCTTGACAATGTAGGAAACCAAACAGTGTTTACACAGCAACCAATATATGACATTTGTTTCATAGGTGTTTCCCTTTGATATTATATGTTTTGCCAGTAACAGGGCTAGTATGGGTAGTGGTAGGAGGATGCATAGTGAAAGTCTTGCAGCATGGATGGCCACAGAGGTAGGAGCCATAGGGCAAGGAGATGAGTCCAGAATGACCATGGCATCCCACAAGGATATTTCAGAGCTTGGGAGGGCAACCAGAAACTATTCTAGATGCAGTGGGAAAAATCTCAGATACAATGGATCTCATTTTGGGGCGTTATTTTAGGAAGTCATGGTCTTGTCAGAGTAAATGATAAATACATTCAAGGCCAGGATAATACTGTGTGACAAGTTATGTGACCTTCAGCTATTTTTCAGAAGGATCAGTAGTACCAGAATTGGATGTGATGGCCTTGGAAATCTTCATTTGAACCAGGCTGGTGGAATACGTATGTCCAGTCAAGGCTGAGATGTGAGCATGGTGGAGTACTGCTGTAAAGAGTCTGCTTCTGAACAAATATATTTGCCTTTAATTCCAAGGCTGTATGGAAAGGAACATTTGACATGGGAAGGATAGCAACTGTCAAAGTGTAGTGTCTGTCATTTGTTAGTACATTAATGTGGATAGAAGTGTGTAGCTGGACTTTGTTGAGGATGAAATGAATATCAAGTAAAGTAGCATGGTACTGAGAATAGGACCATTTGAAATTTAATTGGGAGACAGTATTTAGAGATTCTAGGAAGTTTAGCAGTTCAGTCTCACCATAATTCCAGTAGCAAACATGTCATCAATGTATGTAAACTAAACCAGGGTCTGAAGACTTATGGATTCCAGGAAATCCCCCTCCAAACAATACATGAAGGGGTTGGCATAGAAAGGGGACATTCTTCTTTGCATCATATACCACTTTTCTTATGAGAAATTCTCATCCACTCATTACCTCTTGTTAACAATTATCTGTTCTTGCGAGTTTTGTACGAATTTTTCCAATTTTTAGAAATTTTTACCTTGTTCTTCCATTTTTCAATCTTTTTCCACCCTCTGCTTCTCTTTCCTTGCCACTCTCATTATTTATAACACTCCCTATATCCTACCTTGCCATGGTGAATCCCCTCATATATTACATCACTTCTTTTCAAAATGCACTATCAAAACTAAGGTCCTAAGGCCTAACATTGAAAGTCCCTGATTCTGGATGTAATCATTCTCTACACCAGCCTCTTCAAATAAAGCAACCTCTTGCACTTACCTGGCTTATCTGTGACCTGTGTGCCTCATCTGCCAATTTCCACTCCACCAGATTTCTTTCCTTCTACAAAATCCTGCAGTTATCTGCCATTCATGTTTCCTTCCATGGTGTTATCTGCCAAGCCAACTTCAAACTGCAACAACATGCCAGTCTTCAACTCCAATTGCTATCCCTCCTCCTCCTAAACCATAACAGTTGTGTTTCCCCTCCTGTCCCTCTGCAGCTTGATAAACAGTGACACCATCAACCACTACTCCTCTCCTACAAACTGAGCTTGGCTAACCTCCTTAACATCTCACACACTTCACCATTGCCTCTTAGGCCTACAATAACCCAATTGTGACAACCAGTCGCAACAGTACAGTATTCCGAGTCTCTCATCTAAAGCACCCTCCCCTCCTGAATTACATTTATTATCAAAGTGCCTAACTTTCAGCCCTAAACCTGCATTTAATCATGTTGCTAAGGTGCAGAACCTGCTTTCCCTCACACATAATGTCAATTGGAAATATCACTTTGCAACCCAGTCCTAAAACATTTCCAATAGCAAATCTATCATTGAACTCTGCCTTGAACAGTTGAGACAACAGTCCCAAATTGATCCACAACCACCAACTCAAAATCATTCCTCATCAGCCTTACAAGAATTCCTCACATCCAGCATTGCTCCACAACACTTCCTGAGGTCCGTACAACATGACCTTAACCTGTTCTCTGCAGAACTCCATGTTGTGTGTTCTCTAAAAGCTGATAACTCCATCACTATCCTTACAACAAAGGATCTACCACTATGGTACTTGACTGACAGGAGTATGTTACTGAAGGTCTATGCCAGATGCCTGGCAACTCTACATACAGTATCTGCCATCTAAGAACCTGTCCCTGTGATTCAAAATAACCTGCAGTTCCTTGTTAAAATCTCAGGCTCCTCACAGGGACCAATATGTCAATCCATATATTTTCTTAGCCCAACCAAACCATGCACACCCACATTTTACCTCCTTCCTTTGATCCACAAAGCCAATCATCATGGCTATCCTATACCTTCTAGCTTCAAAGCACCCACTGAACATATTTCTGAATTATTTAATCAGTAGCTGCAACCCATAGTACAAAGGCTTTCATCCTACATTAGCGACATCAACAAATCCTAGATCATCTGACATCTGTGCCCATTCCACCCCAAACACACACCTTACTTGTCACCACTAATGCCATCTTTCTCTATACAAACATCCCCCATGTGCATGGTCGGTCTGCTCCTCAACATTTCCTTAGTCAGAGCCCACCCGATTCCAAACCTATGACATGCTTCCTTCTCACCCTAATCAACTTTACACTTACCAGCAACTACTTCATGTCCGAGGACAAAACATACAATCAGATTAAGGGTATGGCCATAGGAACCAGGATGTCTCCTACTTATGCTAACCTTTCATGGATTGATTGGATGGTGCTTTCCTGCAATCAATAAGCCTCCAACCCCTGGTTTTCTTTATATACATTGATGACATATTAGCCATATGGGCTCATAGTGAGGCTGACCTGTTAAAATTCCTGGAACCTTGAAGTACCGTCTCCCAATTAAATTTCACATGTTCCTATTCCAAATCCTGTACCACTTTCCTTGATGTTGATCTGATCACCACCAATGACCAGATACAGACGTGTATCCACACTGAACTACTAACAACAGTACTTTAGTTTTGTCAGTTGCCATCCATTCCATGTCAAATGTTCCCTTCCATACAGCCTTGGCATTCAAGGCAAATAAATTTATCAGATGCAGACACTTTGTACACCACCACCACCACCACCACCACCACCACCACCACCTCAGCCTTCATTGGATTTAATTACCCCACAAGTCTAGTTAAAAAGCAGATTTCCCAGGCCATCACATCCAATCCTGGTGCTGCTGATCCCTCAAAAAACAGCTTTGTAGCACACCACTTGTCACTCAGTATATCCTCATCTTGGATTTATTAATCAGCCACTTTGACAAGGCCATGACTTCCTAAAATCATGCCCTGAAATGAGATCCATTCTGTCTGAGATTTTGCCTCCTGCACCTAGAACAGCTTCTTGTCACCCTCCAAATCTCTGTAATATCCTTGTCAGCCACTATGCTCATACTGCATCCATTTCTTAACCCTATAGCTCCTATGACTGGGACTGTTCTTGCTGCAAGACTTGCCCTATGCACCCTCCAGCCACCAACTATACTAGCCTTGTAACTGGCAAAACATTTACTATGAAATGGATAGCTACCTGTGAAACAAATCATCATATACCAGTTGTTGTGTACATACTGGCCTTTTACATCGGCATGACCAGCATCAATTTGTCAGTTAGGATGAAAGGGCGTAGGCAGAGGTAGTATACCACCAACAAACAATACTGTGATGCATAGAATGCTCTACAACATCGGTTGTGATGTCAGCACACGTTTCACCACACTTGCCATTTGGATTCTTCCCCCAGACACCAGTTTGTCAGCAGACTGCGGTGGGAACTAACATTATGTCCTCAATTCTTGCCACCCACCTGACTTTAATCTACTACAGCATCCCCTCTGTTATATACAGTGCACTCAGCTTTTTACTCTTATTAACTCATGCATGAGGTTTCAGCAGTAAGCTCTTTCTTGCATATGACACTATCTTCCACCTCAAAGCTCTCAGGTTTTCAAATCTCATCTGGTTCAGCCCCAAACAACCAGTCTTTCCTTCTCATCCTGTTTGGTATGTCTCCCCTAACCCAGGGCTCTAAGTGACTTTTCTGAACTCTACCCCTTTTCCTAAACTTCTCCAGTTACTTTCCCTTCATCGCTCTCCCTTCTCTTTCAACACTTCTATCAGAAGGACCCACTATCTCCAAACATTTGCATAAGTAAAACCTTTTTTTCTATGTGAGTTCTCCTGTCACTGCTTGGTGAGTAGATCTTTATCTAGCCAATGGCAACATATACTATCAGACTATCGAAAACTCTGTTGCAGGCTGCTATACAAGCTGTGGTGGGAGACATACCTGCTAAAGTGACAAGAGGCATGGGTGATGCAGCAAGTATTATTTCCTAAGGCATCTTTGGAAAATTTTGTCTGATGATTAACCAGCCCAATTTGTTGTAGGATCATAGTATCTATAGGCACAGCACAAAATTTCAGATAATTAAATGGGATATCTGTGTTCTGCTGGTGCTAAGGAATGTAGAAATGATAGGCATGTCGCTCAGAGTAAAGGCATTATTCATGGACTGCCTAATAGATATTCATTTCTTGTGTGAAAAGGTTATAGTAGATGCCTACATGGGGAAATGATATATTATGTTAATAAATGTAAAGCACAATCTCATCTCATCGAGGCCATGGAAAAAATTTCCAGGCGATCAAATCAGAGTTCACTGACACAGAAAATAAAAAATCATGACACCAGCATTCCAAAATACTGACTCAACTGAAAACTGAACTGCAAATTAAATTGAAGTTTAGAGAATCTCAGTATTTAACGAAAATTCAGAGAAAATGTTTAGTTAATATTTCAGAGAAATGAGCTCAGGTATCTGATGAAAAAGTAGTGTCATCAGTACCATATGAACCATTCTATCTACCTTCCTGCCCATTCCTTGTTTGAAATCGACAGCTGTAGCAAAAGACGTACAGATAATCATAGACTGGAAGTGATCAAACAGTCAATTTTCTAACCTCTTGTTATCTGCAGCTAGGGCTGGGAAAAGTATTAAGCTGGTATTACCCACAAGGGAAATTAATAAAATCATCCTGTGAGAATCTGACCAGAAAATTTTCATCAACATCAAAGGGATCACATACTTCATTTCCATTATTTTAAGTGTCATACTGACAGAAACTTCTAGACAGAGCCTCTCTTAAGTAACCTGCTTTTATTTTTACAGGTCATAGCGACCAGTTTAGAATGACGTAATTTACTCTCAATGTGAGTGGTGCTGTGATTACAGCAGCACTAGACTATGTATTAGGCCTGTAATTCATAAAAGAATTACTTTATATGTGGAAGATTTGTCGACTGCCATTCGGTAGTGGAAGAATAAATTTCTTGGGGCACATTATTATGCCTCAAGGTATCCTAACTGCAACAAAAATACAAACAGTTCATTACTTTCCAGTATCCCAGCCAACTTCTAGTGTAATTTCATCCCAGGCCAATTAATAAATGCAGAACCATTACTAAACTTACTACACAAACAGATATCATAAATTTCGTCAGAAGTGTGCCAATCTGCTTTCATCAAGATCAAAGATGTGCTAGCTAATTCACAATTGTTGTACCAATTGGATATGTATCAGGATTTTTGTTTGTCAACTGGTGCTTCATTCACCAGGTTGGGAGATTATCTCTTCAAAATCATACATACTTACAATAGATGATCTGTCTGTACAATATCCTTTGCTAATGAGCCTACACAGCCACTGAATTAGAAGTTCTCACAATTATGTTCATTTTTAGGAAATTCCATCATTGTTTTGTTGGTAATCACACCAAATCATATTGTGATCACCAAACTTTAAGCTTTCTTCTTCATTGCACTGGGGATCCTGGAGTGGCCAGATGTGCAGGGAAAATCAATGTCTATTGCTATTTTCATTTCATCCAAAGTAGAGTATAATGGATTATCCATAAATGCCTAGTGTGTCAAAACGTTAAACCTTTGAACCATGGCTCCAAATATGAGCTACACCTAAACATTGCCAAGAAACCCCTACAAACCCTTGCCATTGACTTTAGATGGGTCCCTTC
>NW_026047073.1:125000-150000 GCF_023864275.1 Schistocerca cancellata | reverse complement strand
CGAGAGAACATGTCTGCTGAAGGTTTTAAGAGAAAGGAAATAGAACTGGTTGGGACATTCACTGAGAAGGGAGTGCTTGCTAATAGATGATTTGGACGGATTGGTGTTGTCATAACAGCCGTCTGTGTCATGTCTGCTGTACAGCGAGCTACATTACTTTAAGTATTAACTGTATTTTTCTTACTTGTCACTTCTTCCGTGTGTTTTTGCTTTTATGATGCTTTAATTGACAAGTGCTAGTAATAGTGTCCCAACGATTTTGTGTTTGTTTTGAATACAGTCAGAGAGAGTCCCTTTAGTCAGCCACAGTGCCAGTAGTGCTAGTCCTTGTTTTGAATACAGTCCAGAGACAGGAAGCGCTATTTTCATTGTTTTCTACAAGAAGTGTATAGTAACGACAGTTTAGTCAAATATCAGCCACCTTTAGTGAATTAGCAGTCTAGTTAAAAGTTGATTAACTCTCTACAGTAAATTGATTTCTTATGATGGATAGGATGTGTGACTGCTGTGTACGGATGCAGGAGGAGCTGGCCACTGTTCGCAAACAGCCGAATGTGTTGATAGCCACGGTCAGCCATCTTCAGGCTGCTGCCTCGGAGTGTAGCAGCAGCGGGGAGTCTGGTGCGTCGCAAGGTACACCCCAGGTGTTACATGCTTCACCCATTGTCACTGCTGTCGAGACATCTTCATGGGTAACGGGCGCGGTTGGGCCATCCTCTCCCCAAGGGCAGTGGCAGGTTCAGCGGTGTTCATGGGGCACGAGGCGGAGGGTCAATGTGGAGGCTGGCCATGTGGCATCGCCCGCTCTGCCTATGAGTGGACATGTCGCCGCTCCTTCAGCAAGGTCTGAGCAGGCACACGGGGGGAGGGGTTTATTTGTGACTGGGAGCTCCAACGTTAGGCAGGTGATGGAGCCCCTTAGGGAAATAGCGGAAAGGTCAGGGAAGAAGGCCAGTGTTCACTCTGTCTGCTTGCCGGGGATGGCCTCATCCGAGATGTGGAGGAGGCTCTGCTGGCGGCGATAGAGAGCAGTGGGTGCACCTGACTGCAAATTGTTGCTCATGTCGACACCAATGACTCCTGCCGTCTGGGTTCAGAGGTCATCCTCAGTTCATACAGGCAGTTGGCGGAGATCGTAAAGGCGGAAAGCCTCGCTCACGGGGTGGAATCTGAGCTAACTATTTGTAGTGTCGGTCCCAGAACCGATCGCGGTCCTCTGGTTTGTAGCCGAGTGCAAGGCTAAAACCAAAGATTCAGATGATTCTGTGGAGATCTGAGGTGCAAATTTCTCGACGTCTGATATCGGGTGGAGAATAGGTCAGGCATGCACTACACACAGGAAGTGGCCACAAGGGTAGCGGACTACGGGTGGAGTGCACATGTGGGGTATTTAGGTTAGAGAATTCCCTCCCTAGGCCCGACAAGATGCCTCCTGAGATGTGGCAAGGTAGGAGTAGGCAAAACGCAACAGGGAATAACTATATTAATCTGCTAATAGTAAACTGCAGGAGTGTCTATAGAAAGGTCCCAGAACTGCTGTCATTAATAAACGGTCACAATGCCCACATAGTACTAGGGACAGAAAGTTGGCTGCAACCAGACGTAAACAGTAATGAAATTCTAAACTCAGATTGGAATGTGTACCGCAGAGAAAGGCTAAACAGTGAAGGGGGAGCCGTGATGAAAAGTCCAATTGTATCGAAGGAGATTGACGGAGTTCCGTAATGTGAAATAATTTGGGTGAAGGTCACGGGTAAAGCAGGCTCAGGCATGGTAATTGGATGTCTCTATAGGCCCACTGGCTCAGGAGCTGTTGTGGCTGAGCACCTGAAGGACAATTTGGAAAACATTTCAAGTAGATTTCCCCATCATGTTATAGTTTTGGGTGCAGATTTTAATTTACCAGATACAGACTGGGAGACTCGAATGTTCATAACGGATGGCAGGAACAAAGAATCCAGTGAAATTTTTTTAAGTGCTTTATCTGAAAACTACCTTGAGAAGTTAAACAGAGAACTGACTCATGTCAATAACATATTAGACCTTCTGGTGACAAACAGACCCAAACTATTTGAAACAGTTAACACAGAACAGGGAATCGGCGATCATGAAGTGGTTACTACATCAATGATTTCAGCTGTAAATACAAATATTAAAAGAGGTAGGAAGATTTTTCTGCTTAGCAAAAGTGACTAAAAGCAGATTTCAGAGTACCTGATGGCTCAACACAAAAGTTTTGTCTCAAGTACACATAGTGTTGAGGATCAGTGGACAAAGTTCAAAACCATCGTACAATATGTGTTAGATGAGTATGTGCCAAGCAAGATTGTAAGAGACGGAAAAGAGCCACCATGGTACAACAACCAAGTTAGAAAACTGCTGCGGAAGCAAAGGGAACTTCATAGCAAACATAAACATAGCCAAAGCCTTGCAGACAAACAAAAATTACGCGAAGCCAAATGTAGTGTGAGGAGGGCTATGTGAGAGGCGTTCAATGAATTCGAAAGTAAAGTTCTATGTACTGACTTGGCAGAAAATCCTAAGAAATTTTGGTCTTATGTCAAAGCGGTAGGTGGATCAAAACAGAATGTCCAGTTACTCTGTGACCAAATGGTACTGAAACACAGGATGACAGACTAATGGTTGAAATTCTAAATGCCTTTTTCCAAAGCTGTTTGACAGAGGAAGACTGCACTGTAGTTCCTTCTCTAGATTGTCACTCAGACGACAAAATGGTAGGTATCAAAATAGACGACAGAGGAATAGAGAAACAATTAAAATCGCTCAGAAGAGGAAAGGCCGCTGGACCTGATGGGATACCAGTTTGATATTATACAGAGTACACAAAGAAACTTGCCCCCCATCTTGCAGCGGTGCACAGTAGGTCTCTAGAAGAGCATAGAATTCCAAAGGATTAGATAAGGGCATAGGTCATCCCCATTTTCAAGAAGGGACGTCAAACAGATGTGCAGAACTATAGACCTATATCTCTAACATCTATCAGTTGTAGAATTTTGGAACACATATTATGTTCGAGTATAATGACTTTTCTGGAGACTAGAAATCTACTCTGTAAGAATCAGCATGGGTTTTGAAAGAGACGATCGTGTGAAACCCAGCTCGCACTGTACGTCCACGAGACTCAGAGGGCCATACACATGGGTTCGCAGGTAGATGCAGTGTTTCTTGACTTCCGCAAGGCATTCGATACAGTTCCCCACGGTCGCTTAATGAACAAAGTAAGAGCATATGGACTATCAGACCAATTGTGTGATTGGATTGAAGAGTTCCTAGATAACAGAACGCAGCATGTCATTCTCAATGGAGAGAAGTCTTCTGAAGTAAGAGTGATTTCAGGTGTGCCACAGGGGAGTGTCGTACGACCGTTGATATTCACAATATACATAACTGACCTTGTGGATGACATTAGAAGTTCACTGAGGCTTTTTCCGGATGATGCTGTGGTATATCTAGAGGTTGTAACAATGGAAAATTGTACTGAAATGCAGGAGGATCTGTAGCGAATGGACGCATGGTGCAGGGAATGGCAATTGAATCTCAATGTAGACAAGTGTAATGTGCTGCGAATACATAGAAAGAAAGATACCTTATCATTTAGCTACAATATAGCAGGTCAGCAAATGGAAGTAGTTAATTCAATAAATTACCTGGGAGTAGGCATTAGCAGTGATTTAAAATAGAGTGATCATATAAAGTTGATCATCTGTAAAGCAGATGCCAGACTGAGATTCATTGGACAAATCCTAAGTAAATGCAATCCAAAAACAAAGGAAGTAGGTTACAGTACACTTATTTGTCCACTGCTTTAATACTGCTCACCAGTGTGGGATCCATACCAGATAGGGTTGATAGAAGAGATAGAGAAGATCCAACTGAGAGCAGCGCGCTTCATTACAGGATCATTTAGTAATCATAAAAGCGTTATGGAGATGATAGATAAACTCCAGTGGAAGACTCTGTAGGAGAAACACTCAGTAGCTCGGTACGGGCTTTTGTTTTAGTTTCGAGAACATACATTCACGGAGGAGTCAAGGAATATATTTCTCCCTCCTACGTATATCTCACGAAGAGAGCATGAGGATAAAATCAGAGAGATTAGAGCCCACAGAGAGGCATACCCACAGTCCTTCTTTCCACGAACAATACGAGACTGGAATAGAAGGGAGAACTGATAGAGGTACTCAAGGTATCCTCCACCACACACTGTCAGGTGGCTTGCGGAGTATGGTTGTAGATGTAGATGTAGATCTAGATGTTGATGTAGATGTAGATGGGTTTGTGGGAGAAGACTGAGAGGAAGAAGGAGATATAAGATAATAGATGACAAATGACATAAATGGAAGAGAAAATTATGCAGATCTGAAGAGATTGCAAAAGACCGGACAGCCTGGAGAACTACCATATGAAAACTTGGCTTTTGGCAGAACATTGATGATGATGATGATGATTATTTGCAAAGTGGAGGTAGGTAAAAGTAATGAGATACATTAACTCCTTAGAAAACAATTATCAGTGCCATTCATGTAAATCTTCAGTTTTCTATATGGGACTAGTAAGACACTAGGTTAATCACAGAAATGAGGAAAAGATGAGATGAATACTTTTAACACTCAGAAGCACATACTGTAAAATGTTGGCCAGACTGAGAGCAGCTTTAGAATATGATAGAAGTACTGCATGAAGACTACTGAAGTCAGTCCAGTTTAAGATATCCATCTCACAGCCTTGACCACAATAATGGAGGCCTGCAGAATATTTTACAGAGCTATAGGTGATAGGGAAAGGTCCAATTTCAAATGGATATATTTACTGACAAAGAAACATGACTAACTACCCTGAGACTAGGACAAATGTTGAGTAGTGAAGAACAATGAGTAGGCCTTCAGTTCCAATGCACAAAAGCCAGACACATACAGAATGTCATACACATAACCCACAAGATGGAGCATTTGAACTCTATAATAACACATGGAGAGGAAGACTATACATCCATCTTCTCACAGATAGTTGTGGGACCTTGTCTTCTCAGTACAGACTGTCTAATCTGTACAATTTAACAGTCAGCAGATGATGTTTGAAGTGATCATTGTATCACAAATCTACAGATGCCAGTCATTGAATACCGGCCCCTATTCTGATCAGACCAGAGGTGGGAATGGTGCCTAAATATATGTCATAATGTACCACCAAATCTGTTTTCTCAATAAAATAACAATCTGGAAATTTAGATGGATAAAAAGTATTTAGTTTGACATTCTTTACATGGAGAGAGACGTTATTTGGAATTTGTGCTGATGCCACACTGCAAACTAAGTGTTGAAAGGCACATAATGGGAATAATGTTTTGGAAAGGAGTGAGACAGAGGACTGGAGCTTATCCACAATGTTATTCAGTCTGTACACTGAACAAGCAGTTTAAAAAAGAAGTTGAACTCTTATCCTACCCAACTACTTCACCTCACAGTGTAAAACACGCAATTATTTTCTGGACATATTCCAGTCTCTGCTTTGCCCTGAAGTTCTTACTTATATAGCTCCCTCAAGTATGATGGAAGTTACTTGTTGCTCTGTCAACACATAACCTATCATTTTGTCCCTTCTTGTCATTGTTTCTGTGGTGAAACTCTACATTTTTTTGTCATATAAATTCACTGAATTCACAACATTCCTATGTAGAACCACATCACAAACATTTTGATCCTCTCCTTTTCTAGTTTTCCACAATACTTAATTGACTTCTATACAGTTCTGTGCTCCTTCCAAATTTACAATCCTCCCTCCCTCCCACCTCCCAACCACCCTGACATCCCCCATCCCCTTTCCTTTACGACTTACGGAAATGTTAACTGTGCCTCTAGCATTATTAGATTGCATGTCTCCCAATACTTGTTTAACTCTTAATCTTCATTGAATCAGCTATGTCTTCTAACCCTTCTTGTTTCATGTCTTCAGACAAATCCTACCCCACATAGGGGCCTTAATCTACTCTTTCCACCTATCATCTCACTCCTCTAAGTTGAACAGTGGAATTACTTTTGCACACTCTTTACTGTTTGCTCCTTTGGCTTCTATTTTCACCAAAGGTTGCATTGACTTTTATTTATGCTGAATAGTCCAACCCCATGACTATTTCATTTATGATTTCTTCAGACTTTTTTTGCAGTCATTTCACTTCAGCTTGACTGCTTTCCTGTTTATTTTATACTTAGGTGACTTATATTGATGTATTCCTGTCTCTTACTGCACATTTTTGTAGTTACTTACTTTATGAATCAGTTCCAGTATAACTTCTGCAACATAATGTTTCTTTGCACTTATCTTGTGCATACTTAAGCTTGTCTAAATCCAGGTTCTGTGATTGTCCTTTTCGGATGATCCCTTTCTCTTCAACCGACCTGCCTATTGCAGTATTCATTATCACACTATTTACTGCCTCTCAGAACTGCACATATGCATCATTACTTCCAATGAACCCCACTTCCTTCACCACTAATAGTTCTGGACAATTCTCTGAAACTTCAGTCTATTTTTCATCATTACTAAATTGTGAGAAGACTGTATCTGCTCCTGAGTACACCTTGCAATCCAAAATCTGATTTTGCAAAATGTCTCAAAATGATGTAATCCAGCTATAATATTCTCAGGCCTCTAGGGCTTTCCCAATATACCTCCTTCTCCAGTAATTTTCGAATAGCATATTAATAATTAATAAGTAAAACTTACAGAACAATTGAATTTGTGTTTTTTACTTCATCACTCCTATTGTCAAGCTCATACTCTTCAACTCTGCCTTCTATTACATTGCCTTAATATAGCATTCCACTCACTCACTCATTAGATTTCCATGCTCCTTGTATACACATTTTGTCATATACTTTCACTCTCTTCATCGTCAGATTGTAACATTGGCAGATATACCTGAACCATTACCTTTTTTTTTCTTTTCTTTTTCTCTTCTTTTCTTCTTCTTGGCTATGCAGATGATTGGTCAACATCTATGCAACACAGAAATTTGCAACAGCTTCTGATTTAGACATCTTCAGCCAATGCTTCCATAAAGGGAGGTTACAACCTACCACAAGAACAACTGAAGTTGCACCTTTTGACGTGTCTGATTGGCACACAGAGCCCTTGATGTCCATTTTGAGGGAGACAGACTATCATAACATGCATCCAAAATTCCTTGGGGCCTGACACTACCTTTTAAGCAGCAGTTAACGCCAACACCTGGAAATCTCAAAAGCACCAACAATATTCTGTCAAAGCTCTGTGGTCTAGTTGGGCAGCATCAGTCTCTTCACTCAACAGCAGAGTACGTCTACAGTGTGTCCATCTAGCACAATAGTTCATATGTGAAAAAGATATATGTACAACTTAACCAATCCATGCCCATTGTCAGTAGGTGTGTACAGTCTATTTTCACACATTAGTTACCTATCTTGTGTCACATTCCACCTCCATAGGTAAGATGTAAAAGGGCACTGCTACACATATACCAGAATTCTTATGACCAGGTTTCTTCCTGAAGATGTATTCAATGCCACTGATAAATTGGAATGCTACTGGCAACAAAGGTCTTCTCTGTCATGCCTGAAACTGTCCTGCACCCAGGGGGAAACCAATGGACTTTACAAGCCTTGGGCAATTTGTGGATTTCAATAGTGCATGGAAGATGTGTACACACATTCTACAAATGAAGCAAATCTTCACTACCATCTTGGGTGTGTAATGGCAGATAGTTCTTCATGAGTTATCAACATGTCCCACAAGGGCCAACATGGATCATATTGAAGAATTCCTGACACTGATGATTAGTGTGATGAACTGTATAATAGAGGTCAACATTCCATTACAACTATTGCCATTTGTTTCATATACACTTGAGAGGTGTGTTGAAATGTCAATATGCAGTAGTTTCGTAATCTTTGTATAGGTATCATTTGATTGAAAATCCCTTCCCATTGGCAGGTTGAAATGAGGGACTAATCCAAAATGTTTTGCCAATTGTGAGTTCATTGTGAACTGTAAATAATTTAGCTTCGGCAAAAAAAAAAAAAAAAAAAAAGAAATTAAGAACCTTCATTCTTTCTCCACTCTGAACAGTAGTGTCTCCAATATCGAGGTACACCCTTCAAAAACCTCCTCTTTATCTCATCGGGCACTCCTGAAAATATAAATAAAGACATATTAATAGTTATCAACACTCAAATCTTATCTAGATTGTAAAAAGAAGTTCTGCATTACAGCAAACAGAGACAAATAAGGAACAAAAGGTGACAAATGCTTAAGGTACAGAGTTCCCTTCATTTAGCAAAACAAAGATACGAGTTGCAGAGAAGATTACACATCAATTAAGTCTACGAGAAATTCATGCAAAGAAAGCACAGAAGGACTTTCTAGTCAGCTCATCCACCAGTTATGCATCTTTTGTTAATAGCAGTACAAGTGTGAGTAACCTGTAAAGAATAAATAAAAAGTAATAACTCATCTCGTGTCAAATCACTTTATTTACAAAGTTACTATCTGAAATTACTCCTCACCTGAAACAACAAAACTATAGTCTCACATGCCTCATGGGGAATGCAGATCAATCCTTTAACACCATTGACACTAGATGGGCAGCAATGAACCCATTTTTTATATTACAATCCTCTTCACCATCACCGTACCATCACCCCCATCCACTTTACAACAACGAGATTTTTGAAGATTTACCTTTTGCTCTTTTGTCCATATTTTGTTTTCTATGTGGTTTGAAAAAAGATTCCTGTTTTGTTACGCTTGCTATTTTGACTGGTGGAAGACATTATCATCAGTAGATGTTTGAGAAGAAGAATTTGGACTATTTTGAACATCCCACAAAAAGCTATGAAATTGTATATTCCAATTAAACTGATGATTACTATGTGCCAAGTAAGCCTAAAGCAACATGGCTAAGTTGTGGTTGGCTCTCCAGGGGGGAGAGAGAGAGAGAGAGAGAGAGAGAGAGAGAGAGAGAGAGAGAGAGAGAGAGAGAGAGAGAGAGAGAGAGTGTGTGTGTGTGTTTTTTTCTGTGTGAGTGTGTGATTAAAAAGAGGGTGAAACATGATACTGATTAATAGCCTACTCTTCTCAATTAACACTGACAGGGCCACCAAGCTTCAAGTCCCCATCTGACAGACAGATCACTATCAACAATGTAGTCAGTCACCACATTGTAACACACTGAAAAAAAGTTTGGAATTTAATCTGGGACAGTGATTGAAAAGCTGATGATCAGGATATTTATGCTACCATTTCTACTCTCCATGATGGTCAAATAATGGCATTGAAAATTTCATACACCACCAGGTTTCAAGCCGGCATACCTCTGAACTGAGCAGCACCACACGGCACAATTGTAGTCAATGATGAAGGGAGGTTTGACTAACTGTCAGGTTACACAAAACATTCCCACCTCTGAAGAGAACCTAATGAATACTGCCTCTCTATAATAGTTGCTTCTGGCATTTACAACCCGAGGCAAATAAAATGAAGCACTACAAAGTAATTATCTAAATGGGACAGCAATTCATGGATCTGATGTAAATATACAGATAAACAACAATTTTAGAAAAAATTGGATGATTTTTCTCAGAAAAAGAGCTTCACAAATTCAGCAAGTCCGTAATGCTTTGGTCCAACTCTGGCCCTTATGCAAGCAATTTTCAGCCTGTTTTTGACTGACAGATTCAAATGGGTCAAATGGCTCTGAGCACTATGGGACTTAACATTGGAGGTCATCAGTCCCCTAGAACTAAGAACTACTTAAACCTAGCTAATCTAAGGACATAACACACATCCATGCCACAGGCAGGATTCGAACCTGCGACCATACCGGTCGCGCGGTTCCACACTGAAGTGCCTAGAACCATTCGGCCACCAAGGCCGGCTTGGCCTACAGAGATGTTTAATATCCTCCTGAGGGATACCATGCCAAATTATGGCCAAATGGTGTGCTTTCTCATCAAAATCCCAAGACAGTTCAAGTGCTGTGTCCATAATGCTCCAAACATTCTTCGTCAGAAGAGATCCACAGATATTGCTGGCCAAGGTAACATTTGCCAAGCATGAAGACAAGCCGTAGAATGCCTTGCCATGTAAGAGTGGATATTATTTTGATTCAATGTAAGCCCAGAATGCAATGAATGGCAACAAAACGTGGCATAGAATATAGTTGTCTACCACTGTGCTGAGAGGATGCCATGGAAGATAACCAAAGTGGGTCCTGCTACAAATATAAATAGCACATCAGACCACTACTGGTTGTTGGACTATATGGCTAGTGAAAGTCAGGTTGGTATCTCATTGCTGCCTGCACTGTCTCCTGACACGTCTTCAACCTAGAATCTCATTGACTGGAGAAGAATTTTCTTCAGTGATGAGTACTGCTTTGAAGTGAGCCCCTATGTCCAGAGTGTATTATGATACACATGATCTGCAAACACACTGAGTTTGGTTTATATTTCAACACAGACTGCTTCCATATTTTGAGAAGGCTTCTTGCAAACAGGCCAAGAATTAATGCCATTCTGTAAGCTTCAACTGTCACAATTAAGCTCTTATAATGGACAGTAACTTCAGGTAAATGAATCACACCAAATCATATAAAAAGAAGAAGAAGAAGAAGAAGAAGAAGAAGAAAAAGAAGAAAAACAGCTGCAGTCTCAGTGGGTCCATGGTTAATAATATCAAAAGTGAAACATTGAGGACCTGTCCATCCCACATGGCATACTAAGGGGGAACCTACTGCACAGTCTTCACTTGAAGCCATGCTTGTTTCTGTCTAAACTTAAAGTATCATTTAGAGCTGTGACATGTGTTGCCTTTAATTTCAAGGATTTGGAAACCAATGCTTGTGCACATTCCTCAGATCCCACAACATACAACTGCAAGTGACATTCTGTAGATACCAGTTAGGAGGACATGCCAAAAACTGAAAAGTTACCAACAAGTTTGGACACCTTTATGTGCATGAATCCTGTTTACTACAAAAGCAATTGGTGCCACACTAGATCCACTACCCAGGCGGGCACAATTTTTCTGCATAAAATTGTCTGAAAAGTATTTTATGAAAAGATATTGACAGCCAAAAGATTCTGTGTAATACTCTTAACTGCTCATAAAAAACCTATTTGTGGTATTAGCTTCAAATATCTCTCTCTGAGTAACACTGCAAGTTATCTGAATGTCTAAAAAGACTTGTCAGAACTTGTGCGAGTATGCACAATACATTTAGACAATTTTTGTTTTGCCAGAAGAAGATACTCTTTGTATGTCAAGAGTCACCACTAGTTCATGCTGTGCACTAAGAGGGGTTTTATCTCCTTTTCTTTTTGCGGTTTCAGCTTTTTTAATGATAAAATAAAGAAAGATCTTGTATCTACTTACAGAATGGCAAACATTAAAACAATCAAAAGGGGCCTCAAATACCGGAGCGAGACTAATACAACATGTGTACTGCAGATTAAGATAGCTCACAATCAACTGCTTTAACTCTGAAGTTCACCTCATCAACACATGTAAGGTTGACATGTCTTTTAAACAGGTTTCAGATGTAGTACTGCTGGTTAAGCTATCGTACTCTCTCACATGGCTACAAAACTTGACTACTAATTAGTACAAGGAGAGCACATTAGGGTCAGCACCAACATCCTATTATTGTTACTGAAGCGTCACTTTGGAATATATTATTCTGTGTGTTGTATTTGAAATTATGATTGGCAGTGATTCATCTGTGTTGTCAGAGGAGCTATACTGGATACATAATTGATAAAATGTGAATGGTTTCAGTACCATGGAGCTGACCATAGAATAACTGTCTCTGGGGCTCTAAGGGAACTTCATGGAAAACAATTAAGATCGACTGCTTGACAAACTGCACTACTGACAGCAAAGTGAGGAACACTCATCTGTATGAGGAGCCATTGTCTGTATACCTCTACACTTAAATGTGGTACAGCCAACACAAAGACAGGCAGGCCTTCACATGACAACACTGACTTGACAGTTTTGCCAGCTCTTGATCAGCATGTAGACTGGTCATGTTGACCTTTGGGGCTGAGATTTAGAAGCACTGCTATCTGGACTAACAATCCTTCTAAGAAGACTCAATCGAGGCTCAGCACTGCTCACATACTCGCTAAATATCCTAGGTCACTGCGGACTAGTGTATTACACACAGAGTTACCAGTGTCCCTACCGTCCCGCAACAACTCCTCTGGTCTAAGTCTTTCACCCAGGGGAAAGAACAGAGTAAGGCAACTCAGGTAACAGCTATAAATATGCAAACATATCCGGCTCCAGCCCTACTTAAACTTAACTACACTATGTTCAGTTAGATAGTGATAAGCTGGACCTTAAACCCAACAGCTTCTACTACTTCTCATTTGGTGGCAATAAATTCCTGAATTTTAAGTATCTGAAGGTACATCAGTGGGAGAGGGAGATGAGCTACACAACATCAAACAGGACAGTGTTTAATAACTGAGATGCTTCCAACAATGCTCCTTTATACAGGGTGGAGAAAAATTGTGTTGCGAAATTTTATCCCAGGATAGCTGATGCCAGAAGGAACCAAAATTACTGATGTCACACAGGTCAAAAACATACCATTTTAAAACTATGGAAACTTGGTGCCACGTGTTCCATTTGGTGATGAGATTGCCATGTTGCCATTTGTTATTTTTGTCTGGCAGTGCTACGACAGTCGGTTCACACACACAAATGTCCCTCGCCCATCACTGCTCGAATGCGATATGCATACGAGTCGAATAGGTCTTGCTGTTTGTCTCTACCTCACGTAAGAGGCATTCACATGTAAGCTTCTCTTCAGAGCACACACACATCACCTAGGATTTAGTCATACAGCAAGTATGTTGGCACAGTATTTGTTTGAAGAACGGCAAGATATGGTTTTTGTTTATGAACTAGCTGACGATAATGCACATGAAGCTCAATGGTTGTATGATGAACAGTACCCAGCAAGACATCAGCCACACCTGCAAACATTTACAGCAATTCACCCATGACTTGGTGAAACAAGCTTGTTAGCAGGATATCATGGTGATGCTGGAAGACCTCGAACATTAGGGGATGCAGCATTTGAAGAGACTGTTCTCAAGTGCATTGAGGAAACACCTATGACCTGTACTCGAGCAACCGGACATAACATTGTGGTCACTCATCAGTTAGTCTGGGAGGTTTTGAGGAATGATGGCCAGCATCTATTTACTTTACACCTTGCTGAAGACATAAATCCTGTCGCAGACTATGAGCACAGGCTAGGGTTTCGCTGGTGTTTTCTGCGATGTGTTGCATGAGATCCTGAATTCCCTGTCGTTGGGTTGTTTACTGTATGAATGCACCTTCCATTGGGATGGTCTTTGCAACACTCAAAACGTTCATTACTGGGCAAGGGGAAATCCTCACGACATGTACGTCCACACACACCAGGAACAATTTTTGCTCAACATTTGGGCAGGCATTGTGGTTGACCATCTTATTGGACCAGTCCACCAAACTCCTCAACTTACCATGGCAAATTACCTTCACTTTTTGCACAAAATGCTACCCGGCCTGCTGGAAGGTGTTCCCCTGGACATTCGGCTATGCATGTGGTTGCAGCATGAGTTGCCTGCACCTAACAGACATGCTGTGTGTGGATATTTAGATGAACTCTTCAATGACCAGGTAACTGGCAGACATGCTCATAGGACATGGTCCCCGTGGTCCCAGACCTCACACCACCGGTAGTTTTCTGTGGGAATTCTTCAAGGTTGCAGTTCACCCACCCAGGTGCAAATCACCTAGGGACAAAGATGAATTAATGCATCTCATTCAACATGCCGCCAATCACATTAAGGCAATGCCAGTAAACTTTGAAAGAGTTCAGCAAAACACCTTTCGACACTACCAACCTTGTGTTGCATGGAGGGTCACCAGGTCCAGCACCTGCTTTAAGTAAACAATGTCCTAGCCACAAAAAAGGCCCTTTTCAGGGCTGACACAATTTGTAAAAGACTTTCTGTATGCTAACTAACAGCTGTTGAAGGGTTTGTTTCCAGTACGTCTTATCATGAAACAACAATGGATGTGTTGGGTTGGTTGGTTCGCCTCCAGCCCCCAGAATGGAAGGCTGGTGCGCTACCACTGAGTGTGGAGGCTGCCCTGGATACATCACAATTTCTGGCAGGCAAAGCATGCAAGGTCATGCATTGTCCAGAGTATCTGGCAACAGGGCAATCCGGCAGTCAATTGGGGCACATGATGCCAAGTTTTCATAGTTTTTAAAGTTGTGTTTTGTTGCCCTACACAACATTAGTAATTTTCATTCCTACTGGCATCAGCTATCCAGGGTTAAAATTTCGTGATACAATTTTTCTGCACCCTGTACGTGGATGAGAACCATCACATAGGCCAAATTCAGAAACTGATCCCAAGAACTACCCACCTCAGGGACACCCGGCATGCAGTTGCTGGAGGAGTTTAGTGGCACCTATGGGTCATCTGGATCCCTCAGACCAAGCCCTTTTTAGATAACCTGCTCTTCAGCATGTGGTCTCATCCCACTACCCTTCTAAATTTAGCCATCCATCAGCATGACCTCCCTTTTCCTACGTAATACATTCCACTGAAAGTACAGTGCATGCAAGACTATTACAAAAATATGAGAAAATAGCTGACTAGTTCTTAAATTAAGGAGTGGAATTATTACTACTGGAAATAGACACATATTACTATCGTAGCTTTCAGAACTGTTACTCCTTTCCTCAAGTATGGGACTTGCGGAAGTTGGGAAACTTGGAAATGTGGATTAATCAAATGGGGATAACCTTTTGTGAGAATGAGGAAACAAAAAGAGGGTAAGAAAAGCAAGGGGGACATTGTCAGGGAAAGTGCATCATAGGTAGTACATTAGTAACCAATATGCCTGATTCACTACAGAGATGATGACAGAGTAAGAAGTAATAATGGATATGGAGAGACAGAGTAGTGCTTACACAAATGAGGAGAAAAAGAGATACAGAGAGTGGGGAGGGAGAAGAACAATACAGAATATAATGAGCAATAATAAATTTTAAAAAAATGTGTAAAATACAATTAAAAGATGATAATGCAAATGATAGCTCAATTACATTAACAGAGGTTAAGCTTTTTAAGATATTGGTATGTGGACATGTGTTGGAGGATAAGTTCCCACCTCCAGCAACCAGGGAAACTTATCAGGTAGGATGATCTCTGTACTCGAAAGACTTCAGTGCCAGTGACTACACATTAGATTTTTTTTTTTTGTTTTGTTTTGGTTTTAGCGCGCAAAACTGCTATGGTCATTAGCGCCCAGTCAGTGACTTAGGAAACAGTAAAAACCAAAAATCGAAACCAGCAGCAATGGGAATGAAACCCAAAAAATTGTAGAAACTAAAAGCAGAAGGAAGGCTTAAAAATCCACTACACAAAGGGCTTGGTTGTCCCCAAAAAAAGATTCAAATGACTGACGTCATCTCACTGGCACTAATAAACTCGAGAACGCGATCGGCCAAGCGCGTGTAATCTGCTGAAATTGACGATGTATCAGGTGACAGCTGTAGACGAGCGCATAATAGAGTAAAATAGGGGCACTCAATTAAAAGGTGTCTTACCATCCACAGCTGAGAGCAGTGGGGACAGAGTGGGGGAGGATTGCCGCTTAAAAGATGTCGATGGCTAAGAAGACAGTGCCCTATCCGGAGTATAGTTAAAATTACCTCCACCCGACAATGCGTTCGGGAGGAAGAGGTCCAAGCACAGGGAAGAGCTTTCACGTTTCGCAATTTATTAGGGGGAAGTGTCGACCAATGTGCATGCCATAAAAGAACAACATGATGACATAAAACACTCCATAGATGCGCGAAGGGAATCGATTGAATAACTGACCGAAGAAGAGAGACTGCAGCCTTGGCTGCTATATCAGCCGCCTCATTTCCACAGATACCAACGTGTCCTGGGAGCCAGAGGAACGCCACCGAGACGCCCCCCAGGTGGGGCAAGCGCAGACAGTCCTGAATCCAGTGGACCAGAGGGTCAACAGGGTAGAGAGCTTGGAGACTGAGGAGAGAGCTGAGTGAATCTGAACAAATAACATACTGTATCCGCTGATGGTGGCGGATATAGTGGACACCCTGGAGAACAGCGTAAAGCTCCGCAGTATAAACCGAACACTGGTCAGGAAGGCGAAATTGATTTGGGGTGTCGCCAACAATATAGGCACTCCCTACACCTAACGATGTTTTCGAGCCATCAGTGTAAATAAATGTGGCTTCCTTCATTTGTGCACATAGAGCAGCAAATGCCCGACGATAAACAACTGAAGGGGTACAATCCTTGGTAAATTGACAAAGGTCACGGAGCAGGCAGATCCGGGGACGGAGCCAAGGCGGTGCTGTACCCCAAGTTGTCAAGGTTTCAGGAAAGCGGAAGGAAAGAGAATGGAGCAGTTGACGGAAGTGGACTCCTGGTGGTAGTAGGGAGGAGGGGCGGCCTGCATACCCAACATCAAAGGAGGCGTCAAAAAAAAATGTCATGGGCTGGATTAGCAGGCATGGAAGACAGATGGCTAGCATAAAGACTCAGAAGGACTGCTCGCCGATTGGACAGCGGAGGTTCAGCAGTCTCAGCATAAAGGCTTTCCACAGGGATGGTGTAAAAAGCTCCAGACACTAAACGTAATCCACAGTGGTGGACAGAATCAAGACGACGAAGAATAGACGGCCGAGCAGAGGAGTAAACTATGCTTCCATAGTCCAATTTCAAGCCCACTAAGGCGCCATACAGGCGGAGAAAGACCACTCTGTCTGCTCCCCAGGAGGTACCATTCAGGACACGGAGGGTGTTGAGGTATCGCCAACAGCGAGCCGAAAGATAGGAAACGTGGGAGGACCAGCACAGTTTTTTGTCAAACATAAGACCCAAGAATTTAGTGACGTCCGAAAGTGGAAGGTTGAGAGGTCCTAGATGTAAGGAGGGTGGAAGAAACTCCTTACATCGCCAAAAATTAACACAAACGGTCTTACTGGGAGAAAAGTGGAAGCCTGTTTCGATGCTCCAAGAGTGGAGGCATTCGAGACATCCTTCAAAACGTCGTTCAAGAAGGCTGGTCTGTTCAGAGCTGTAGTAGATCGCAAATTCGTCCACAAAGAGGGAACCCGAGACATCAGGAAGGAGACAATCCATAATTGGATTTATGACAATTGCAAACAGTACAACACTCAGCACGGAGCCCTGAGGTACCCCGTTTTCTTGGGAGAAAGTACAGGAGAGAGTAATGTTCACCCGCACCCTAAATGTGCGCTCTGCCATAAATTCGTGAAGAAAAAGGGGCAGCCGACCACAAAAGTCCCAAGAGAACAGTGTGCGGAGGATGCCTGTCCTGCAACAGGTATCGTATGCTCTCTCCAGATCAAAAAATATTGCTACTGTTTGGCGTTTCCGGAGAAAATTGTTAATGATGTAAGTGGAGAGAGCAACAAGATGGTCAACTGCAGAAAAATGCTTTCAGAAACCGCATTTAGGCAGGTGTTTAAAGACTGCGGGCCTCCAGCCACCAAGCTAAATGGCAATTTACTATATGCTCCAAAACCTTACATACACTACTCATGAGAGAAATGAGGCGATAGCTAGAGGGGAGATGTTTGTCCTTTCCAGGTTTCAGAACAGGAACAATGATAGCTTCCCGCCATCGTCTGGGAAAAGTTCTGTCAGTCCAAAACGATTATAAAGGTGAAGGAGGTAACGCAGACTATGGGTTGATAAATGTAGCAACATTTGGACGTGGATACCATCTGGTCCTGCGGAGAGAGGAGCTAGAGGAAGAGAGTGCATGTTGGAGTTCCCGCATGGAGAAAACAGTATTATAACTTTCGCAATTTTGAGAGGAGAAAACAAGAGGTTGCACTTCCGCTGCACATTTCTTTGGGAGAAACGCTGGTGGGTAATTTGAAGAGCTCGAAATCCCAGCAAAGTGTTGACCCAATGAGTTAGAAATTGCGAAGGGATCCACTAATGTATCATGCGCAACTGTGAGCAGAGAGACCGGAGAGAAAATAGGCGCGCCTGATAACCATTGAATCCGACTCCAAACTTCCGAGGAGGGAGTGAAGGTGTTAAATGAGCTAATAACGAATTTCCAGCTTGCCTTCTTGCTATCATGAATGAACGGAACTGCTTATAGCGGACACAGTTAGCCAAAGTTGGATGGTGGCGGAAAACACGAAGAGCATGTCGCCGCTCATGTATTACGTCATGGCATTCCTGGTTCCACCAAGGAACTGGGGGGAACCGGTGCAATTCGGAGGTGTGTGGTATTGAACATTCCGCAGCTTTAAGAATAACATCTGTAATGTGCGAGACCTCATCATTGACACTAGGAAAGTGATTGTAATCGAATGTCGCTAGAGACGAAAAAAGTGTCCAAACGGCTTCGCCAAACTTCCAGCGCCGTGGGCGCATATATGGCAGTTGAGGCTGCAGTCTAAGGACACATGGAAAGTGGTCACTCGAGTGTGTATCATCAAGGGCGAACCATTCAAAGCGTCGAGATGGCGGAACAGTACCGAGCGAAAGGTCCAAATCAGAGAAATTTGTCGTGGAGGCAGACAAAAATGTAGGGTCCCCAGAGTTGAGGCAAACTAGATCCACTTGGAGGAAGACGTCTAGCAATAGTGAGCCACGCAGACAAGGATGTGGAGATCCCCAAAGCGGGTGGTGGGCATTGAAGTCCCCAACCAGCGAATAGGGGGGTGGAAGCTGACCAAGGAGATGAAGGAGATCAGCTTGTGCCATTTGTGTGGACGATGGAATGTATACAGTACAAAGAGAAAAGGTATATCCAAAAAGGGAAAGACGGACAGTGACAGCTTGGAAGGAAGTGTTTAAGGGGATTGACTGATAATGCAAACATGGAGAAGAATCATGACTCCTCCATGGGCTGGAGTGCATTCAACAGAGGGGAGATCAATTCGGACGGACTGAAAATGGGGGAGAACAAAGCGGTTATGAGGACGCAGCTTTGTTTCCTGAAGACAAAAGATGACCGGCGAGTAGGATCGTAAGAGAATCTACAATTCATCCCGATTGGCTCAAATGCTGCGGATATTCCAGTGGATAATGCACATAGTGTGAACAGAAAATGGAGGAATGTGATCAAGGTTGCCATCAACTCAGCGACTGCTCAGAGCTCGTGACCAACAGCATGGAATGGCATTCACCCGAAGGCAGAAGATCCTGATCCATAGGTTGTTCAGGAGCAGCTCCTGCCACCAGCAATCGGCCGGTTGATCGGCCGCCAGTAGTGCGCCTCGGTGATACAGAAGACGGCCGAGGTCAATTACCGCCAGGTGGCGCAGAAGGTGAGACATGCCTTGGCGGAGAAGGAGATGAACTGGGTTTCTTACTAGCCTTCTTGGAAACATGATGTTTAGATGAAGGAGGAACCGATGGTTGTGAAGTTGGAGTGCTTAAAAAATCTTCACAAGTATGCTCTTTTTTTGAATCAAGATTCAGCAGAACCGGATGAAGGGTGAGCCATAGAGTGAGCAGGCGAAAGTGGGGAGGTTGAACGGGCGATACTTGCGCTGGCCGATCTGACGACCGTGGAACTAAAGGTGAGGTCGCAAGTCTGTGTGGCCGCCTCCTTTGTTGGCCGAGGAGAGGCAAGGACAGTGCTGTATTTTCCTGTCTGAGGCACGGTGGGCTGTCGACTGGTGAATAATTTTCGAGCAGCAAAGTTTGACACCTTTTCCTTCACCCTGATTTCCTGAATGAGCTTTTCATCCTTTAAAATGGGGCAATCTCGAGAGGAAGCAGCGTGGTCACCCATACAGTTGATGCAACGAGGGGATGGAGGTGGACAAGCACCCTCGTGGGCATCCTTGCCACACGTAACACATTTGGCCAGATTGGAACAAGACTGGCTGGTATGATTGAACCGCTGACATCGATAGCAACGCTTAGGGTTTGGGATGTAAGGTCGAACGGAAATTATCTCATAGCCTGCTTTGATTTTCGATGGGAGTTGAACTTTGTCAAATGTCAAGAAGACAGTACGGGTTGGAATGATGTTCGTGTCCACCCTTTTCATGACTCTATGAACGGCCTTTACACCCTGGGCAGACAGGTGCATGAGGGAGCGTGTATAAACGACCCCCATGATGAATTTAAAGTACGGTGCGGTTCCACCCAGACAGGGAAGGTGTGTAGCAGTGAAGTATGCAGCAATTTTTGTGCCTGGAGGGCACTGACTGTTTATTACAACAAGGTGCCATTTCGTAATCTGGAACAAGACTTTACAGGACCTGCAATTGCATCAACACCTTTCTGAATAATGAAAGGGTTGACCGTGGAGAAGTTGTGACCTTCGTCAGACTGAGAAACAACAAGGAACTGTGGCAATGATGGAAGGACTGTCTGTGGCTATAACTCATTGAACTTACACTTGTGAGCTGACATAGAAGAAGATGGTGAAACCATTGTGAAAGTATCCACCATGATTACCGGCTTCTCTGATGGAGTGCTCCTTCCTTGTGGGGGGCCTCTCTGAGGGCACTCCCGCCTTATGTGATTGTTCACACCTCAGGTCACACCTCCCGACAAACGAATGGAGGGACCAATCGGCACTTTTGGAAGGTATCAGCTCGGGTAATCACCCCTCCCTGGGCCTGGCCGTTACCAGGGGGTACGTACGTGTCCTACCTGTCTACCCGGGGTGGGGAATTACGCGTTACCCCGTCACCGGCTACGTATGGAAATGTGTGGGTCGGCCTTCAGACATGCACATGGAGGGAAAAAGAGAACGGGAAAGGAAAGAAGAAAGGTCTCAAACACTGCAGCAGAGAAAAGGGCAAAGAGAAGAGGTACGGAAAGAGAAGGACAAAGGAAGGACAAATACTTGCAAGTGGTGAAAGCATAGAATTTGTTACAGTTTCGAGCTTCCGACTCCGGACGTAGGCACAAAACATACTCCCAGAGGGGGAGAAAGGGAATGAAAGAGGCGGCGGTGAGGGGTGAGGGGGGGGGGGGCGAAGATGGGGGATGGGGGATGGGGAAGGATGCGGAAAGGGAAGTGATGCAGCCCAGGGAGGAAGGATGGCCCCATTAGCTTGGGGTCCCGTGCTCGCTACGCACGTATCCACAACAGAGTTGTGGACTCCCTGGGGGTAACAACAACACATTAGATGTTGGGGTATCTGGTTAGGTACTGGTTTTTACGGAATCCAGAGATGGGAACTCTTCCCCACACATATCTTTGCATCCCAACAGCATTATGAACTTAGCTTCCAGTAACACCTCCCCTTTTATCATCATCGTCATCAACATCATCATCTCTATTGCATCTCATTATTTGCTTTACTGTTGTAACCTTATTTTCAGCGTGCCCTCCCTTTCTCTAACTAAATCATCTTCGTCTTCTCTCCCCCCCCTCCCCTTCCCATCCATTTCTTAACTGTATTACTCATTTTTCTTTTTCCTCTTAATCTGTTTCCTTTTTCTAAGCAGCGGACCTCATATCACTAAGTATACACAGAAGGATACAAAAATGCAAAATTTACAGCAGATATACTTTTACGGGTAAATCTGGCCTATCCAGATGATAAGACAATGAAGAATGCAGGTATTGCATTTTCTATCTAGCATAAAGATCACACATTGAGTTGCAGACGAGCACAATGAAGAATGTTACTCATTTTCAGTTTGGCCAAAGTCATTTTTCAGAAAAGAAAACACACATCCACACAAGCAAGTGCACATCATCCACACATAACCACTGTCTCGGACTGCTCCAGTGACAATGCAACACTCACGCTGATTGAAAGTAGCAATCCTTAATGGGGCACAAAAGGGGTAGATATAGCAGGGTACAGGTGTGGTGAGGGAACATCACTGTCTGACAGAGCACGCAGGGTCTAGATGGCAGCAGGACAATGCTGCCTGGCTCAGCATCTGAAAGCTGTGGGGCACCAAGTGGGGATAAATTGGGGAGAAAAGGGGAATGGGTAAGGAGAGGAGCAGAGAGGGGAAGAAAGACCGGTGGGTGCATTGGAAGAGAGAAGCACAGAGTGAAGGTGAGGGAACATAAGTAGGGAGGTGATGTGGAACAGATGCAGCAGAAGCTGTTGGGTAGATTGTGTGGGAACAACGGGTTATAGAAGACAAAGGACACAATAATTTTGAAATTGGAGAAAGTACTGGAAGTATAACTACCATCTCTACTGTTCAAGAAAGCTGGTGGAGGAGAGGATGATCCAGATGGACCAGGTTATGATTCAGGTATATAAATGAAACATGTTATATCATTCAGTTTTATTTGCTGATGACACATCAGTACTGGTAGAAAACAAAACCACATAAAAGATTCCTGAAAAGGTCATAGAAACCTCGATGTTTGGTTCCATGTAAATGGCTTAAAGATAATATTTCAAAAACACAGCTGATGCAATTTAAGACAAAACAGTTTCAAATAAATGATATTCACATTATGCACAGAAGCCAGGAGCTAAATGAAGCAGGAATGCAATTAGACAGAAACATATCATGGTCCTCACACATAGATTATCTAAAAAATAAAGTAAACAGCCCGGCATTTGCTATGACAATCTTAGCCAATGTCACTAGTATAGACACACAAAAAATAGTATACCATAGTTACTTTGAGTCAGTAGTGAGATATGATATTGTCTTCTGGGGGGAATGCTAGCAACATGACAAGAATATTAGTTTTGCAGAAAAAATTATCAGAAACATATGTTGTGCAAAGCCAAAGGATCTTGTTGGCCATTATTAAGAGATCTTAAGATACTAAGCATTCCCTCATATCTATAAGGAATAATTATTTTCACAAGTAATAACCCTAAGCTCTTTTTGTCTATTTCCAGCATAGTTACGAAACTAGAACCAAAGAAAGCTTCATGTTGCTGCATATAGGCTTAATCTTTCTGCACAGACTCCACAATACATGGGAATGAAAGTATACAATAAATGGAAAGGCACAAATTTTAGAAACGTCCAGACTGAGGCAGTAAAAAGAGAATAGAATAGCACCCTGGTGCAGGAAAGTTAATACTCTGTTGATGAATTTTTTAATGATCTGACCATCTGAGCAGGATAGAAACCACAATAATAAATAGAATTCAGATTTTATTGTGATTATATAAAAATATTGTACCCCACACATAATTTATCATAGTTATCAGCCTCTTGGGTAAAATATTCCAGAGGTAAGACAGTCCCCCATTTGGAAATCCGGGCGGGGACTACTCAAGAGATCATCATTATCAGAAGCAATAAAACTGGCGTTCTATGGATTGGAGCGTGGAATGTCAGATCCCTTAATCGGGCGGGTAGGTTAGAAAATTTAAAAAGGGATCTGCACAGGTTAAAGTTAGATATAGTGGTAATTAGTGAAGTTCGGTGGCAGGAGGAACAAGACTTCTGGTCTGGTGAATACAGGGTTATACATACAAAATGAAATAGGGGTAATGTAGGAGTCAGTTTAATAATGAATAGAAAAACAGGAGTGCGAGTAAGCTACAACAAACAGTGAATGCACTGTTGTGGCCAAGACAGACACGAAGCCCATGCCCACTACAGTAGTACAAGTTTATATGCCAACTAACTCTGCAGATAACGAAGAAATTGAAGAAATATATGATGAAAAAAAATAAATTATTCAGATAGTGAAGGGTGACGAAAATTTAATAGTCATGGGTGACTGGAATTCGATGGTAGGAAAAGGGAGAGAAGGAAACATAGTAGGTGAATATGGATTGGGGCTAAGAAATCAAAGAGGCAGCCGCCTGGTAGACTTTTGCACAGAGCACAACTTAATCGTAGCTAACACTTGGTTCAAGAATCATAAACGAAGGTTGTATACATGGAAGAAGCCTGGAGATACTGACAGGTTTCAGCTAAATTACATAATGGTAAGACAGAGATTTAGGAACCAGGTTTTAAATTGTAATACATTTCCAGGGGCAGCTGTGGACTCTGATCACAATCTATTGGTTATTAACTGTAGATTAAAACTGAAGAAACGGCAAAAAGGTGGGAATTTAAGGAGATGGGACCTGGATAAACTGACTAAAACAGAGGATGTACAGAATTTGAGGGGAAGCATAAGGGAACAATTGACAGGAATGGGGGAAAGAAATACAGTAGAAGAAGAATGGGTAGCTCTGAGGGATGAAGTTGTGAAGGCAGCAGAGGACCTAGTAGGTGAAATGACGAGGGCTAGTAGAAATTCTTGGGTAACAGAAGAAATACTGAATTTAATTGATGAAAGGAGAAAATATAAAAATGCAGTAAATGAAGCAGGCAAAAAGGAATACAAATGTCTCAAAAACGAGATCAACAGGAAGTGCAATATGGCTAAGCAGGGATGGCTAGAGGACAAATGTAAGGATGTAGAGGCTTATCTCACTAGGGCTAAGATAGATACTGCCTACAGGAAAATTAAAGAGACCTTTGGAGAAAAGAGAACCACTTGCATGAATATCAAGAGCTCAGATAGAAACCCAGTTCTAAGCAGAGAAGGGAAAGCAGAAAGGTGGAGGGAGTATATAGAGGGCCAATACAAGGGCAATGTACTTGAGGACAATATTATGGAAATGGAAGAGGATGTAGATGAAGATGAAATGGGAGATATGATACTGCGTGAAGTGTTTGACAAAGCACTGAAAGACCTGAGTCGAAACAAGGCCCCAGGAGTAGACAACATTCCATTAGAACTACTGACAGCCTTGGGAGAGCCAGTCCTGACAAAACTCTACCATCTGGTGAGCAAGATGTATGAGACAGACGAAATACCCTCAGACTTCAAGAAGAATATAATAATTCTGATCCTAAAGGAAGCAGGTGCTGACAGATGTGAAAATTACCGAACAAACAGTTTAATAAATCAGGGATGCAAAATACTAACGCGTATTCTCTA
>NW_026047073.1:0-120000 GCF_023864275.1 Schistocerca cancellata | reverse complement strand
ACTTTTATGCAACAACAACATTAAGTAAACTAAATCATTCCCAGGAACAGAGCTATTTGCTGCAAATGTGAAAGTTAAACTGTACCCAGAAACATGATAATATGCTACATATTTGCAACATATTTTCCTGTTTTGAGGTATGATTTAGTTTACTTATTTTCATTCCAGCACTACACACACACACACACACACACACACACACACACACACACACACACACACACAACTGTCAAATGTTTTAGCCTACAGTCTGCCACCCAGATAACATTCACCTCCACACACTGATATTCAATGAGTGCCTCTTACATTTCCCCTTGTCCATTATAACATTACATAAATTCATCCACATTGTTTCTTAATCTTTCTTCATAGGTTTTAGTACTTTTACAGCAGACACACTTTTGTGGGTAATTATTTCATTGGACTAACAATGCAAGCTGAGTCATGACTCTTCCAGTGATTACGTGTTTTGATTCCAGGGACTACATGTTTCATTACAGCTTCATCATAGCTTTCAGAATATTGGTTTTCTATACGATTGATTGTCCACTTATATACAGATTTGTACCTGAAATGCAGCTGTAAGTGCTCTGAAATTGGTAGTGCATAATATTTTTACAGCTGAAGCAATTTTGTTTCTCAACATGCTAAAACATGTTCAAAGATGAAGAATGATGTAGCAGCCCATCTGCCTGAAGGACCACAAAGTGAGTAACCTGGTGCTCAACAATTGAGGCAATAGTGGAAAAAATGGAAATCACTAAGAGGTCAGTTTCCAAAATGTTGCATGATGTTATGAATACGACAACAACTGACATCTACAGGATGTCACAACTACTCACACCCACTTGAGAAACCCACTGAAACTGAAGCAGCAGTGTATATATTGCTTCTGTGTTTGGCTAACTCAGATGGCTTCTTTAGCCATTTAATCACAGTGAATGAGCCAGCACACATTTACATACATCTACATACACAACACCACTAAAGCAGGCAAAGATCCCAACATCATTAGATAATTTGGTGGTGTGTGTTCTTTGGAACCATCTGTTGTGCTAACAGACTACAATGTTAAGGGGAAAATCTCCACAACAATGTACTGGAAAAATCTCCAGGTGAGATAATTAGAGGAGGCTGTCAAGATGAAGTGTCACAAGAGGCAGTGTGGAGGCATATTTTTGATCCACGACAGTGTCCCAGCTCATTCTGTACAGGACAGACATGCTGCTTCTTTGGCCTATGAAATCTTGCCACACACATTCTCCATCCAGTGATATTTTCCTCTGACGAAGAATCCATTGGGTGGCAGCCATTTTCCAAATGAAATTAAATTTTTAATGTGGAACACTTTCTGAACAATCAAAAGGCAGGCTCCTACAACCGAGATATCTGTCATCATCTGTAACTGGCACCATCCTATTCTAACCTCTTCATGCGCCATCTAGAGGAATCCTTCCTAAAAACCCAGACTCCTAAACCCCTCACCTGGTTCAGTTTCATTGATGACATCTTTGCTATCTGGATTGAAGGTGAGGACACACTATTCACATTCCTCCAGAATCTCAACAACTTCTCCCCCATTTACTTCACCTGGTCTTACTCAACACAACAAGCCACCTTCCTAGATGTTGACCTCCACCTCAGAGGTGGCTACATCAGCACCTCCATCCATATCAAACCTACAAACCACCAGAAATACATGAACTTTGACAGCTGCCACCCATTCCATACCAAGAAGTCCCTTCCGTACAGCCTAGCCACCCGTGGTCATTGCATCTGCAGTGACGAGCAGTCCCTCTCTAAATATACTGAGGGTCTCACTGAAGCCTTCACTGGCCATAATTGTCTTCCCAACCTTGTACAAAAACAAATTTCCCGTGTCTTATCTTTCAAGTCTTCCACCATCTCCGGAAGTCCCACAGTCCAGCCACAAAGGAGCATTCTCTTCTTAATGCAGTAAAATCTGGGACTAGAGCAACTGAATTACATTCTTTGCCAGGGTTTTCATTACCTCTTGTCATGCCCTGAAATGAGAAATGTACTGCCCACTATCGTTCCCACCCCTCCTACAGTGTAATTCCACCTTCCACTGAGCCTACACAACATACTCGTCAATCCTTACACAACCCCTGCTCCCAGTCCCTTACCTCATGGCTCATACCCCTGTAATAGACGTAGATGCAAGACCTGTCCCATACATTCTCCTACCACCACCTACTCCAGTCCTGTAATTAACATCAACTATGCCATCAAAGGCTGAGCTATCTTTGAAACCAGTCATGTGATTTACAAGCTAAGCTGCAACCACTGTGTTGCATTCTATGTAGGCATGACAACCAACAAGCTGTCTGTCCACATAAATGGCCACCAACAAACTGTGGCCATAAAGTAAGTGGACCACCCTGTTGCTAAACACTGCCAAATATGATATCCCTCATCTCAATGACTGCGTCACAGCCTGTGCCATATGGATCCTTCCCACCAATGCCAGCTTTTCTGAATTGCACAGGTGGGAACTTTCCCTGCAATATATGCTATGTGCCCATGACCCTCCTGGCCTCAACCTTCATTAGTCACTGTCCTCGTCCATCCAACCCCCTCCCTGTTCCCCATTCCAGCACTACACAAGCCATCATTTCACTGCCACACGCAGTACTTTAATTTATTTTTATTTCTCTCCTTTCCACTACTTACCCCCCCTCCCACCTTCTCTCTTGCCCTCCACCCAAACTGCAACACTTCACTGTCCGTCACCTCCACCATACTATCCCCACCCCAGCCTCTTCCTTACCTACACACCCAGTCGTCACTCCCATCAACTAGTGGTGACGCTGCTCGCAGTGTGGTTTCAGTTCTCTGAGACTGCAGATGTGTGTGCAAGTTGCATTTGCACATGTGTGTGTGTGTGTGTGTGTGTGTGTGTGTGTGTGTGTGTGTGTGTGTGTGTGTGTGTGTGTGTGTGTGTACTGCTGACAAAGGCCTAAATGGCTGAAAGCTATAATTGTGCGACTCTTTTTGTTGTGCCTATCGCGAGTTATCATCTCTGCTATATGGTGAGACACATACATCAGGAACATGTACATAAAATATAAAAAAATCGATAATCCAATATATAATTGCTGTGAAACAAAAAAAATTCCAATCACTATTTGATCATCTCTTGTACAGTCAGTACGCTGCTGCCTCATGAGATTAATCACAATTTCTTATTCTAAAAGACAGCTACATGGTGATATAATTAACCTTTTAAATACTTACGATTATTAACATCACGCAAACAGCCGAGCAGATGGCAAGTGTTGCCATCAGTGAGCCTGACGTGACTGCAGCTCTGGCCCTGGCCGACTCTAGCCTTCACTGCTGTTGTTGTGTATCTCGTTATGGTGCCTTGGAAGTGCCTAATGAACACAAAAAATTAATTAGATCTGTAAATTACTTTACATTAAACTGCATGCAATAAAAGAAAATAATTTAAGAAAATTTCACTAAAATTTAATAGTTACAAAACTTGGTTTGATGACTGCAGCAGTTTCAAATCTCCTGCTTTAGGGTACACAAACAGTAGAAAAAATTACCTCTGACCTATTGGTCAAGAAGGACCCCAAGGCACAGACAATGTTCCCTTCTGAAGGGAGGAGGTCATACTCTCAAATGGAACACCTTCGGATATGGATTCATTATCAAACTTTTATCTACGAAGTGCCCTCCTCAACTCTTAGGAGCCCATTATAGGAATTTTAGAACACCTCTGCATAATGTGTGGTTAATGTTATAAATGTAAACAAGCCAACAGTAAAATATCAGTACAACTTTGTTTTGGATTTCCAGATTTTGCATTTTCCCAGTATTTACATTATTTTCCATCGGTACCATCATAATCCCTATTCTATCCCTTTCATTAAAATTTTTGTACTTTTCAACCACTACCACAACTTTGAGCATCAATTTTCAAACTGATTTACATGGTAACTAAATTGTGTTATTGCTCTATCTCACATTGTAGGGTAATCCATAGCAAAACTATACAATTTATTTCAGAATCTAAGTCACTTTGGGGTTATTTTGCATCTTTAGAGCTGCTTTCAAAATGGTTTCACAATGTTTGATCAACTGACTGTTGGAGAGACTGTAATACCTCAAGCGTAGTTTACCTAGTAACAAATATTGTAATCTGGTCAGGTTTTCACACCAGTGACTGATTTTAGAATCATAAAAATGAATCTACTGCAGAATTTTCCATAAGCTGCTTCAGGCACTTTCCACCGGCTTCCGCTTTTGAAAAATGGGTGCAGCCTGTGTGAAATTATGAGTTCCACATATTTACATGATGTATAATACTTCATAGATGTTTGGAAGAAATTATTCATTCTGCAGTTACAGAGAGCTACTGTAAGTAAAATTATTAAATTTTTAAAATATATTACATAACATGGGACCTATCTGTTCACACATCATCAGTCGTGCAGTATCTTCTACCTTAAAACAGGATGTGGTCTTTTACTATGGTGAAATTTGCAGACAAACAGAGTTTACTTGATGTCTGAATAATTATCTCTGTCTTGAAAATGGAAATTTGTGTTAGCTGCCAATAGCTTCTATTTCAAAATATTTTTAACTTTTAACCGATTTTTGACAGTACTATTCCCTAAAATGATATCACTTACCCATTGTTTGTGTGTAGTAGATTAATAATGTAATATAGGCTATTAAATACAGTATTGAGAAGATTTTCCCTATGACAACACTTTTAAATTTTAATAGGATATTTGTTCCTAAGTACATTACCACATGACACATTGGAACAGTTTTTCAAATTTGGGGCAATCTTACTTCTCTGGAGTAATTTTTGTAATTTTAGAATAAGATTGCAATACACAAAGTGAATGCAATAATCCTAAAGTGTACTGCTCTACTCGAAACTGAAAAATAAATAAATAAATAAAACATCAAAAACAGTATTGAAATTAGTTGTTCCTCTTAAAGGCAAGTCCTGTGACATTGAAAAATGATACGCCAGAAGCATGTGATTACTTTCTAATAATTACACAATATTATGATTTATGAGTTATTCTACAGTGTTTGTGTAGTTTTTCATAACATTAATGAAATTATTTGTCTTTTTGACTGCATCTTAATGCCATTTGGAACTCCCATGCAATTTTGCAGAATTGTGAAACTTTTTGAAACTTGTGAATGGATGGCTTATCACCGTGCTATGATAACTGTCATTCATAATATATGGATGAAAAAGCATGCACAACTGAGACAGCACAAATTTATCTACTTCACAATAAACAACCCATTCATATCATGACAGCCACACCAGTCCGAATGTGCAGGGCTTGAATGTGAGTGCATGTGCAAGAAATCAGATGCAGGTATCACTAGTGGAGTGCGGAGTGTGACTGGGCATTTTGGCCTGATCTGCTTTCAAATCTGGCCAATTGGACTCCACTTCTGGCCTTATCTACTTTCATGTCCAGGAAATTCACCTCCACTGTCGTAAGTAGTACTTTGCAATCTAACAGCGTAAGTGCCCAAGGTGTCACAAGCTATTTCTAAACTCTGGCACCTAAGGTTTCCGGGTAGGAGCTCTGGCATGTGCAGTTATCTTAATTATCATGTAACTAACTTGAAATTTTGTAGGGCTCTGTATATGTTCCTTGATTAATTAATTAATACAAAACAGAGTGGTGTCGAATCTAACAATATCTTAATTGTGTCTATCATGCGTAAATGCAAATTAATCTTGCATCCATTCCACAGACTGACGGATCATTGGACAGAACTGCAAAAAGGAATTGGAATATAAATGGTCCTTTTCTACCTAATAATATATGCTCAGTCATATTATGGCCATCTGACTGAGTTGATGCCGTCATTAAGGGATTCATTTTTGTACAACCAGGTGGACTGTGTTGAAAACAAATATATATTCTCCACATACTTTTCAAACTTTATGTATCAGCTACTAAAAGAAATAGCAACAGGAACTGAAGGAGTGACATTTGAAGGATATAGTGATGACACAGCATTACCACTAACTGATGAGCTTTTTGTTTTGTGGTACAAAAACAACTAGGGTCATATGTGCCCATGTCAAAACACTAGGACATGAAGACAAAGAGAGGAGTTAAAAATGACTGCACGTTAGTCCCAGTCAATGCAAGAGAAGACAGCTAAAAACAGGGATGTGGAGAAAGGTCAATAAAATACACCACAGACAGAGAACTGGAGGTCCAGAACCAAAAATTACATGGCCTTTGCCATATTGCTACAACGGATAAAAAGTGCAACATGGTCAATGGCTGTTAACTCTAACAGCAAACACCAATGAGGAAGGAAGTGGTTAAAAAAAAGGGCATTACATCAGAAAATGTCACACCAGCAAATGTTGGAAACAATGTGCACAGAATAGTGGGGGAGCACCAATTGACAATGGTGATGGTTGAAAAGATGGTGCTCAATACACAACTAAGTTAAAATGGTGGTCGTCTTACAAGCCCATGGGAGAGGACTAATAACACACAGCTTGTTCCCATGAAGGGAGGGCCAGTGGTGATGCCAGAGTCACAGCACCTGCTTACAGATGGCAATATGCAGATAGTTGGAGGATAAGTAAGAAATGGCAGGCTGAGGAACAGTGATTGCAGTCTTAGCAGCAGTGTCAGTGGCCTGGTTTCCTATCAGACTGCCACAACCAGAAACCCACACAAACATCACAGTGGCTCTATCAAGAGGGAGCAGGTGACAGCTTTCCTGGACACACTGGGCTAAGGGATGGATGGTGTGTAGCACATAGAGGCTTTGAAGGTCATTGAGAGAGTCTGGGCAGATAATGCAGTTGAAAAGCCTGTGACTATGGATGTACTGCGTGGCCTGATACAGGGCCAAACAGCCCTGCTGTAAATACTTAGCAATGTTCCGAAAGCCAATAAAAAAAAAAAAAAAAAAAAAAAAAAACCAGCTCCACCAATGACGACACACCAGAAACCACAGTCAGTCCAAGAGCCACCAGTGTACACAAAGGTACTATCACAAAATTCCACACATAGGTTGTGAAACTGAAGACAATAGTGTCGGGCTGGACTAGTGTCCTTACTAAGTGAATGAAGATGAAGGTGAATATGGGCCGCTGCATGAAGCCAAGATGGTGAAGGGTTCACACCCACTGGGAAAGTTGCTCATAGCATGAAGCTGATCTGCCAGAGCAAGAGGCAAAAGCAATCTCCATAAGGTAACAGAGAAGAGGGACACGCCCCATACAGGCAATGAAAGGAGAAATCAAAGAATGAGGCACACAATAGGTGTCCATGTGTGGCAGACTAACGGCATGCGTATCTGTTGAGGAGAAAGTCATGGCATTAGGACAGCAGTAGTTCAGCAGCTTGTGCATACGGACTCTCAAATGGGCTAGTGTAAAAGGCACCAATACCAAATGGATGCTACAGTGGTGAATAGTATTGAGATGGTGTAAGAGGGATGGATGTGCAGGTGCATAAATGAAACACCCATAATCCAGTTTCAAACAAACAAGGGATCGGTACAAATGGAGGAAAGTGGTTCAATCTGCACCCCGGGACATGACACTGAAGATACATAGGGCATTGAGGGACTGCATACAGCGGGCTGCCAGGTAAGACATATGGGAGGACCGAGAGTGTTTTCTATCAAGCATGTGCCCCAGGAATTTCATAGTTTCAATGAATGGAAGAGCAACAGGCCCAAGATGTAATGATGGTGGAAGAAACCAACTGAGCCACCAGAAATTCATACCAATAATTTTGTCAGTGGAAAAAAGAAAGCCAATGTCAATGCTCCATGAGTGAAGACGACTGAGGCATCACTGAAGATGTTGCTCAATGACAAGTCCTTGATAACTGCAATAAATGTCAAAATCATCAATGGAAAGGAGCCAGAGGTGCCCGGTTGGAGACAGACCACTGTAGGGTTAATAGTGATAGCAAAGAGGAGTACACTTAAGACAGAACTCTGAGGCACACCGTTTTCCTGGATAAAGGTGTCCAACAAGGCAGAATCTACATGTACCTTGAAAACTTGGACTTTTAAAAATTCCTCAAGTAAATGGGGCAAGCAGCCGTAGAATCCCCACGTGTAGAGTGTATTGAGGATATCAGTCCTCTAGCAGGTGTTGTAGGATTTCTCCACAGTGTACAACACTGCCACAATCTGGGATTTCTGCAGAAAAACTTTCATGACATGGATGGACAAAGTGACAAGATGCTCAACTGCAGAACAGCATTCTCAAAATCCACACTCTGCAATGGTTAGTAAATTGCATGACTCAAACCACCATACCAGCAAGGCACGAGTCATATGTCCCATCACTTTTCAGACAACTTATGAGAGAAATGTGGTGGTAGCTAAAAGAAAGGTGTACGCTCTTACCAGTCTTAGGTATGGGTATGACAGCAGCTTCATACCAGTTTCTATGCAGTTGTACATATTAAGCAGAATGTGCTTGCCTGCAAGAGAAAGGTGCTGAAACATCTGAATTTGAACAGTGTATGGTTACACTGTAAGAGCTGTAGTAGATCGCAAAATCCTCCACAAAGAGGGAGCCCGAGACATCAGGTAGGAGAGAATCCATAAGTGGATTTATGGCAATGGCAAACAGTACAACACTTAGCACGGAACCCTGGGGTACCCCGTTTTCTTGGGAGAAAGTACAGGAGAGAGTAGTGTTCACCCGCAATGTGTGCTCTGCTGTAAATTCGCAAAGAAAAAGGGGCAACCGACCTCTAAAGCCCCAACAGAACAGTGTGCGGAGGATGCCTGATCTCCAACAGGTATCGTATGCTCTCTCCAGATCAAAAAATATTGCTACTGTTTGGCGTTTCTGGAGAAAAGAAGGAGGCCGTGCATCCTCTGCTGGTTTTCAGGTGAGGAAGGCAGGGTGGTAATGGGCAGAGCTCGAAACCTCCATGAAAAAGCGGCCGAAGGCATTTGAGACATCCTCAGCATCCACAAGGACTTCATTCACTACAGTCAGGCCAGAAATCAGGGAGTGGACGTTGGTGCCAGACAGCCGGCACAGGCCACCCCAGAATACTGAAGAAGGGGTAAAACTGTTGGATGAGCTGGTGAAAGCCACCCAGCAAGCCTTTTTGCTTTCTTTGATAACATGATGACATTGTGCATGGAGTCGTTAGTAACTGATACAGATTGCCAACTTAGGGTGGCACTGTGCGTAAAGCACGTCGCCGAGCACAAATAGCGCCGCTGCATGTGGTAGTCCACCAGGGGACTGGGACTCGATGTGGAGAAAAGGAAGTATGAGGGGTGGAATATTCAGCAGCAGTGAGAATAACGTCCATGAAGTATGTGACCAGATTATCACAGCTGGAGAAGTTTTGATCATGGAAGTTCGCCAGGGAGGTTGAGAAGCCCCCCAGTCAGCTTTGGAGATGTTCCAGCTAGTGGAACGTGGAAAAGGAGTGTGATGCAGAAGATGGATTATGCAGGGGAAATGGTTGCTCGAGTATGTGTCAGACAGAGCATACCATTCCAATCGACATGCAAGTTGGATAGTGGATGTTGAGAGGTCCAGGTGGGAATAGGTATGTGTTGTGTCCGAAAGGAAGGTAGGTGCACCGGTATTTAAGCAGACTAAATTGAGATGGTAGAAAAGGTCTGCCAAGAGGGAGCCTCTCGGGCAGGATGCTGGAAATCCCGAAAGGGGATGGTGGGCATTAAAGTCTCCAATCAACAAAAATGGTGTAGGAAGCTGAGTAATCAGTTGTATCATGTCTGCCCTAGTGAAAGCAGATGATGATGAAGTGTAAACAGTACAAATGGAGAATGTGAAAGTGGGGAGAGTAATCCAGATGGCAACTGCCTACAGATCTGTGTGCAATGTGATTGGATCATAGTAGACCTCATCAAGAACCAGCAACATGACCCCTCCATGAGCCTGAATACATGCCACAGGGAGTAGGTCAAAACGCATGGAGATATAGTGTGTCAGGTCAATACGATCGCATGGGCATAACTTCGTTTCTTGGAGACCTACGACAAGCAGGCATAAACTCAACAATTGCATCTGCCCCTTCCTGAGCTGGTCGGGAGTGGTGGCTTCCTCCGCCGGTTAAAAGCCAGATGATCGTCTACCAGTGGTGCGGCCTGGTGAAACTGAAGATGGCCGGGGATGGCAATTTGCGCCTCTGCAGACATGGAGAACTCTTTTTTTTCTATGAGCCTTCATTGAAGAATTACGTTTTGTCGAAAGAACAGTTGATTTCTGTGAAGTTTGTGTATACAAGAAACCTTCGCGTGTCAGTTCTTTTTTGAAGGTCTGAGCATCTGATTTAGAGGTCCTTTCTTAGCAGTAGCTGATGATGATGTTTGAGCATTAGGGTTGGTGGGAGGAAGAGGAGACATTGATCAGGTGATCTTAGCACTGGCTGATCTGATGACCAAATTGCTAAATGTTAGATCACATGTCTGTGTAGTCACCTCCCTGGTAGGCCGAGGAGAGCCGAGAATGATACTGTATTTGCCTGAAGGAAGCACAGTGGGCTTCCTGCTAATGAATAACTTGCAAGCAGCTGAAGTCGACACCTTCTCGTTCACTCGAATTTCCTGTATACTTTTCTCATCTTTGTAGAGGGGGCAGTCACGAGAGGAGGCGGCATGGTGGCCCATGCAGTTGATACAATGAGGGGATGGAGGTGGACAGTCATCCTCATGGGCATCCCTGCCACAGGTAATGCATTTAGCTGCACTTGATCAAGATTGCCATGTATGGTTAAACCACTAACATTGGTAACACCTTGTAGGGCTGGGTACATACAGCCGAACAGAAATGATCTCGTAACCTGCTATAATTCGTGAAGGCAAGTGCACATTGTCGAATGTCAGGAATATTTTTCGGGTCAGTATGAGGTCCTTGTCGACCCTTTTTATGATCGGATGGATGGTTGTCACTCCCTGATCAAAGAGGAAAGACAATCTCCTCATCAGCTAGTCCGTCGGGTGACCTGATATACAACATGCCATGCGAACAATTCAAGGTGTGGTGGGCCTCCTCCCCTACAGGATCCGTGTGTAAGGGAGTGGCTAGAAGTAATTTTTGGGCCTGGAAGGTGCTCTGTCTCCAACAGTAAGGTACCACTGCACAACTGAGTACATGATTTCACTGGTCCTGCAATGGCATCTACACCATTCTGAATGACGAAAGGGTTGACTGTTGAGAAATCGTGACCGGCAGATCTTGTGACAACAAGAACCTTCAGTGCTGGTGGTAGAATTTTCGGAACAGGAGTTTCATCTAGCTTTCTTTTTTGGACAGAAGACAGAAGAAGAAGAAGAAGAAGAAGAAGAAGAAGAGAAATCCATTGTGGACTGGACGAATCCCTCATGATTGCCAATGGCGTGCTCCTACCTCGTCAGGGCCCTCTCAGAGGGCACGGCCTCCTTAGGTGATTGTGCATACCTGAGGTCATACCTCTCAACAAACAGACAGAGGGACCAATCAGCACGTTCAGAAGGTACAGCTCAGGCAATCACCCCTCCCTGGGTCTGGCCTTTACCAGGGGTACATGCGTGCCTTACTTGTCTACCCAGGGCAGGGAAATACGCGTTACCCCGCATGACCGGCTATGCGTGTGAACGCGTTGGCCTTCAGACACGCACATGGTAGAAAGAAGAGAGGAAAGAGAGAGAGAGGGATAGAAGAAAGAATCTCAAACACCGAAGCCAAGAATAAGACATGGAAAAGAAGACAAGGAGAATAGGGCAAGGAGAATGAAGCAGAGAGAGAAGTAAGGGCATGAAAACAAGGAGAAGAGTGAATGCAGGGAAACACCAATAGAGGAAGAAAGTGTGGGGATGGAGAAAAACAAAGGAAACAGGATCCTAGATTTTTCAAACATCCATGTCCGGGCGAAGGCTCGATACATTACTCCCAAAAAGAGAGATTGGGAATGAGGAGGCATGGGGTAGGGCAGACAGAAAAGGAAGGAGAACTGCACTAGCTCGGGGCCCTGTGCTCACCACGCACATATCCAAAAAAGAGTTGTGGACCACCCTGGGAGCATAGCCATGTCGAGATGAACCAGAGTACCAAGATTGGGGAAGGAGGGGGCAACTGGGAGTCGGCAAGGATAGGGAGGGAGGGCAGGGTGACAAATGTAGCCAGTAAGGAAGAATTGGCTGCAATAGCTCAGAGTCCCACATGCGCCACGTGTGAACTCACGAAAGAAGAAAGAATTGCAAGCCCCCTGCAGGAGGAGGGGGTTCTGACTTGAGGGCATCAGAGTGTACCATAAAGTTGCCCACCATAAAACTTCCATCATTCAAATGTGATGTAAAGCGGTTCAGGCATCATTTGTGAGTCTTGTGGTAAATAACAAGGAATTAGAGGACACTGCTAAATAACCACTTGCTTAGTTCAGTAACGTGTGCAGCTCACTGCCAATCTTCTTGTGACTACCACTAATTTTAATGTAGCTTTTGATACAGTTTGCAACACATACAATAACCCTAGGCTGATTGCATCAGCACATCTGAAGAATGATGTTAATGTTCCTGTCAGTGACCAGGGAAGGTGCAAATGAACTTCGTACACTACTTCAAGCAATGTTCATTTGCTGATTGCATTACAACTAAATGTATCCTTTCAAGACGTAATTATATCACTGTTCTTTATAGAAAATGTTGACCCGTCTGTAAGAACAGAATTTAACACCTGTCTGAGTTTCAATAGCTTTCCTACATTAGAATATAGATGTGCTTTACTCACAAATAAATGCAAATCCGAAATCATTAAGGCTACAGTATTATCAAGAAACAGCACATATTGGAACAAACAGCAGATCACCTGCAACGCCAAGCACATTGGGCATTTGAGATGAATCTAGTTCCTACTAGTGCTGCATTGGTCAAGTGCCACTTGCCTCATGCTTTGCAGAAGTGCAGCAAATTAAGGCAAGCCACGAGTAGCAAACACAAACCTATAGTGATGCCCAATAAACTGATCAACAACTGTCCCAAGGGTGATCGTAGGGCTACTAGTTGCACATCTGTATGCTGCCATGCTTGTTGAAAATGGCACCACACACTGCTACAGACAGAAATAAAACAACAAAGATGGAACAAGGAAGGATTGTCCTAGTGACATGAAACACAAAAACAATGGTATACATTCATCAAATACATTGCGTTATTGCTCACTTAAAGTCATCAGAGACAAACAAATGCTGCTTACGACAGTGACAACACGGTTGACAGATAGCAGTGGCACATGGCAAACTTATGCTCCCTTAGTTTCTGACTCACAGTCATGATTTATATCTGAAGCATGTGCACAGTGCCTCTCACTTCACAGATGGCACAGTAGAGTATACATTCAAGGAACAGGTGGAATCATATCAGAAACGAAACAGCACATCTCTGTTCAAGTTGACTCCCGTATAAACATCTTCATTTCACCTTCTATCTGGGATCAAGACAAGATGTCAGTTACCTTCAGCAAAATTAAACAGTGTGTTGGATTTGACATGTATAAAACTTATCGATCTAGAATTTTGGTCACCTGGCAAGATCAAAAAGTTGCTGGGAGCAAAAGTTCCTCTGTACATTCAGAAGGTAAGGACTATCTCAATATGAACTGATCATCCAGTGCTTTAAGAGACAGAACTGTGTTGGGTTATGTATGTCAAAGGAGTATCAAATGGTAGAGCACAAAATGTTTTCAAGGTGGCCATTCATATTACGCTTTGTGAAAACTGACACTGACTTTCTTGAACAAACTGTGGAAGACAGAAGGATTAAATCATGTCTGAGCCATAGCAACATTTGCATGTGTGTGTTGGTTTCGTGGGGCCTGGAGAACAGTTGGCTGGAGGGAATGTGGCTGGCAAGATGTTGCTTTTGGCAGACTCCCACTGTCTGGTGCAGGTCCCGAGATGCTGCTGAAGGTTGAATCAGTCACGTCAAGCTGGGCTGGCTCTCATAAGGCCAGATAGCTGTGAGCTGCATGAAGACATACGGACATTGCAAGCAACCTGATTGGCAAGTAACTGGCTCACTCTACAAGCTTAAATTTTATGGCTCCTCAATGATCACCTGAGTGTGTAGGATGCAATAATACCCTGGCTGGAATCCTGCAATGTATGGCTCCTTCACAACTGAGTGGAGTAAAGTGTTGTTCTTTTATACTGGAGTAAGGTCATGTCTGTGTTATCTAAAATTTGCACCTGTTATATTAATGCACCTACGAGTGACTGAGTGCATGATCATCAGTCAGTGTTATTAATTGCAATTTGTGTTCCAGGTAATACGAGTATGTCATGCAAGTGTAAGAGTATTCCCTGTTGTAAGTCTCACGAAGGGAATCAATTGTAACGTGATCTATGTCAGAGGCAAAGTGATCTTGGTACATGTGTACACTTGAGTTATTTTATCAGTAGGTGCTGATATTTTCAATTCTGGATAACAGAAATTTTAAACAGTGTCAATTACATTGCTAGTCACTTGTGCGTTTTGTTCACATTTTCTACTTCCTGCCCCTTCTTGTGTGAAGCTTTATTTGTGCAGAATTCTGTTCCAATTGGTGTGTGTTGGCAGGGTAGCTTTGGCAGGAAATTATGTGTTCTTGTTCCCTGTGCCCAGAGCCAAGGCATGTTTGCCTTTTGCCATGGTGGCACCTCTGTCATCGCACGGCGTCTGAGTTGACTGGCAGTCTGCTGCCCCTACCAGTCGCTCGAGTGAAGCGAAGTTGCTCATCTGACATGCTCGATGTCAGAGTGCCACAATTTGGGCAGGAACCAGTAGTCTGTTCTATTCAGTGAATTTATTGAGCTCAGGAGGATAAGGTACATTTACCAAGCCTGAGGATCCTCCTCATTATAACTAACTACTCGCTTAAATGTTGCAACCTTGTTAACAATTCTCAATACGTTAAGTGTAAAACCTGTTGGTTATCAGTGTAAACTGTCGATCTTTACCTTGGTGCATAATCATTAGTCCACTTGGGGAATTTCGCTGCTCATTCTTTGTTGACTGTGATAGCTCTCTGCTGTAGCTCGCGATTGGCTCTGAAATTTTGACAACTGTACGTTTACTAAAAGTCAGTTTTAATGTTTGTTTGCAATGCATGGGTTGGGATTCATACTTAAAATTGATACCTTCCCATGTGTCTGGTATGAGGCACTGTGTATTTTACTGCTTACTGGTTTTCCTTTGTTTTTGTTATGTGTTGTACATTGCTAAGAGGCCTTCCAACAAATACAATCAGTGGTGTGTCTTGCGGATCTTCCTGTATTTGGATGAACGTTTTTCAACTGTGCAACAGTAACTTAAGATTGCAAATTGTTAATGCATCTAATGTCAGTCACTGTAATTAATTTGATTGATAAAATTGTTTGTTGAACCTGCCCAATTCGTGTGACCTTTCCTTGTTTTGTGAACTGTGTACTTCCAATATCATGCGCTTTTCATAATGGTACAATTGCCAAAATATGGATTCTAATTAATTAAGCCTGCTAAAGTTTTTACTGCAAGGCTCATGACTGTTTTAATACGCTTTTGAATTTTAATAATATGAATGTTGTTAAGTAATAAATTGTATTACATAAAACAACAAATGAAAAAATATGTGAGTCCACATTCCACTTCTTTTCCTCAAAGCTGTCCAAACACTAGTTGTGTGGTATCAATGTCTTAATGATGGAAGAAGAGCAGCAATGTGACTCGCACTTCGTGGAACACACAACTAAAGATTCAACAGATAGCTTCATAGTTCATCTTCCATTTCAGGAAGAGCAAAGTTTGTTATGCAATTCTTTCCACAATGCAGCAAAATGCTTCTCTCAGACTGAACAGAAACTAACAAGACAATCAAAGTTTGTGGAAAGCTACACAGAGTTTATGAGGAAGTATGAAGGTTTACGACACACGGTAGTACTAGTCATGACAGAAGCCATTTCATAGTACGTGCCACTTCAGCTCAACTACTAAACAAGAGCAGCATTTGATTGTCTTGCCAAATCAAACACAAATTTGTCACTAAACAGTCTTCCAATGATATGACCAACCATTCAACATTATTTGTAATCCATAACATTATGCTTCCACATACATCGCATTGCCTTCACAGTAGACATGGAGAATATGCATTGACAAGTTCTGGTAGTAGATGAAGATCGCACTTTCCAAAGAATATTGTGGAGGAGTGATACATCTGCACCACCTTGGGAATACCAATGAAAGACAATCACATACAGAATGACTTGTGCACCCTTTCTTGCAGCCAGTGGTCTGTTACAGTTAGCTCACAAAGGGAGTGAGCAGAGTGAGGCAGCGAACATTCTCACTAATCATTTCATTTCAATATCGACCATTGTATCTCAGTATGCAATACAGTAAGGGACAAAATCAAGCTCCAGTAAGATCTCATGTAGATATTGATAAGAGGTGGAGCTTCACTATGGAAATGGTACAGCAACTCAGACGAACTATTCAAAAATATCCCCTCAGTGGTGCAAGAAACACAACTACTTTTACTGCTTGATAATGATGAGGATGTTAGAACTTGAGGTTTATTCTAGCATCCAGCTGCTCAACGTTTTGAAAGTGTGAACAATGTCAAACCAGCACCTAATATCTACAGCTTCACAAAATGCACTGTACTGTGTGCCACATCATATATTTTTGATCCATTTGGATTAATTAGTCCCATTGTGATCACATTTAAGATATTTTTGCAATGTCTATGGCAGCATAAGTTAATGTGGAATGGGCTCTTGTCCGCAGAGTTGCACTACTTGTGGCAGACACTATACAGTGAGATTCATATGACAGACAGCATGCATGTTGATCATATGGTCACTGCAGGAGGGACAGCTACCTGTATACAGGAGTCAGTACAAGATCTGGTTGATCATCCAAAGATTGATCATTTGATTCTGTTTCATGTATCAGAGACATACCTGAATATTACTGGAAGCAAATCCCAAACAGCGAACGTAGCTACAGAACGTAGCTACACAGTTAGTTTTACTTCACACAGCACAACCGGTGATAGATGAGCTACCAAACATGAAGTTAGATTTATTGAATTACTATGCAACCCAAGATAAACTTGTGATACCCAAAGACAAGAAGACCTCTCTATGAAGTGCACGAGAAATCAATTTAATGACCATGATAATATTCTAAAAAGGGTTTTTTTCAAGTTTGTCTGGCTATGTCTATAGTACCAGTGAATGATGGTCGCTGCCATAAAGTCATATTCTAGTTCAAATAATGGGTTTAAACTTTTATTCAATTCAGGAATTTTTTCTCTTGCGCATGAAATCTGCTGCAAATGTGTGAAGAGTTTCTGCAGAGTGGGACAGCAATAGTTGCTTCATCAGGCTTCACTGTACTTGTTGATTTGAGTGTTTTATTCTGTGCTATCTCATTCTCATTCTCATTCAGTGAAGTGCCTTGCCCTAGATCTGTAGCACTGTGACAACGCCATTATATCAGGAGACAAAATATGAAGTTACGATGTCATTAGCCAGTATGCGAGTATTCTTTGATATATTTTTTTAATTGTTCAGTAGGTAATTACATTGTAATGTAAGACTTGAGAAAACACTTCAGTTACCAGTGCAAATGAAGTTGCAAAAGTGGTGGTGTCAGGAAAGATTGGAGTGCAAAAAATAATAAGTATGAAGTGAAGATGAATAGGATATGTAGAAAGGTGTTGATTAATTAAAATCGGGTGTGCAGGGCAGCCCACAGAACGGCTAAAAACCATGGGCTGATGAAACTTGTTAGCACCCTGGAAGGTGGCCATGAAACGGGGGGGTTCATTACATGCCACAAAGCCAAACTTCCTTTTCTGCTGGTGAAACTCACCATCTCTCTGTCGGTCTCTACTTTCACTCACCTGAGCAATAGGATGCGGGGCTTCCCCAACAACAGGGCCTGATTGACAAAAAAGGAAATTGTGTGTTAATATAAAAAATACTTAATCCGCAAAAGTCAAACAAACAGTTAATAAATGAAGACTGTTTCAACATGACATTATAAAGAACAGAATCAATTATTTCAATCTTTTAGAGCACCTAGTGATCAGCGAATAACTGAGCATCTAATCTAGTCAATTATGTACAACAATGAACATTACTAAGCGAGTTCCACAAAGTCAGAACTTTATTCCACTTGCAAGCTGGCTACCTGAATACTACCAGGGGCAAATAAACTTTTATTGTCAACATTTCAAATAATTATTAACCAAATTTTATAATTTAAAATCCTGTAGTAATCTGCTTATTAAAACATACAATTTTATGTTACGGGGTTAATTCACTGTGGCAAGTTTAACAGTTAGGAACTGTGTGTATGACTGTATATGCAGCCTCACTCACTGCAAGCATATGCTGACATTCTATTCATCCGGTATTTGACAATGAGAGCACTTGGTGACTTGCAGAAAACTTCACCAAGAATTTCAAATCATCATTAACTTTTCTCAGGGATACCCCACATAAGGTAATAGCAAAAATGTTATCACTTACCACATTTTTGCTGTTCATGCAGTAAAATTGCACATCAAACACATACAATGTAATTCTCCTTTCTTTACTTACAGATGGATACACATAGCCAGGAGACTGTGTAGCAGACGATGTGGGTTGTTTCTCAGGTGCATTCTTCGTAAAGGTGAGGCAGGAAGAAATTTGTTGGGTATGGGAACAGGATGGAGTAGAAGACATAATAGGAATGAGGTGGAAGTGTGTGGTGTACCATATGACTGGTACCTTACAATGCTGTCTTGTGACATTCAACAGAGTGCTGCCTGTTGCTAGCATGTTAATAAACCTGAAACGAACTCAGAGCAGCTCATCTTGCCCATGACAGCCATTGCATAGTTTCTGTATAGGGACCACATGACACTGGACAATTTTACAGTATTCCTGTGCTCTTCACAGCCTTCATAGACCACTGCACAATGGCTCACCAGCCAACCCAAGTCCCAGACTTGACATCCACTATCTACTTCTGAGTGCCATGTCTATATTAATAAGAATGTAGCCCACAATATTGACATCACTAGTGCAACCTACTCTTTAGATACCTACAGCAGTGCCTCTCAGTTTTTACAAACAGAGTGCTGAACTGGAGCTTCAAGAATAGTTCTCATATTATCAAACATCTTTCAGTGGATCAGGGCATTCTTTACCTTGCCTTGCTGTAACATTCCCAACTATTCCTCTGAGCACAACAACATTGGAATCTAGGAAATCACCAGTGCAGCATCCAGTGCTCAGCTTATCTCATATTAGTGACAACCTTACAGCATAACAGGACTATTGTCATGTTTTTTTGCACTAGGAAGACATTTAACATGCCCAACATTATAATGTGCCTTCTGTGTTGCAATGAAGTTCTAATGTTCATGACAACCTAAGCACATTTCTCACCTTGTGTATGGATCATCCGCAACAGGTGGGATAAATGACCACGAGTGGATGACAGATGGGGAAATGCAGCTCCCTACTGGACTCCATGTAGAGAGGTGAGGCAGTAAGAGAAACAATTTTGTCTGGGAACAGACTGTAGTGAAAGTCTTAATGGGAAATATATTAAGAGCAAAGGGACAGTGATACTGTACGTACATTATCTTCGGATACTTATCACAAATTCTCTACAAATGTGTGTGCACATTTCTCCTATGCGTTTCAGTTGTTTCTACTACACAATTTACTCCTAGCCTCTTCATTTCAGAGGTAATCAGCTCTCATGTGTCATAAAGTAAAGCATAGAAACCTTATTCTTGCTGACTATTCTTCATAAATCCCCCTCTCTCCCAGTATTCAAAACACAGCTCCATAAATAATTGTAAGCACTTAAATTGTGCCAAGAAACTACTAAGACAACCAAAACAAAATAAGGAAAACAATGCAATTGTCTCCAGTACACTATCTCATAAGGAGGAAGAAAAATAATACATCAAAAAACAGTGTCTGTACATTTGTGATGGCTAATCTCCAACTACGGTCTGGATTTTGACAGTCATGACTAATAGATACATGCATTAATTAGCAAAGTTAGTTTGTATGCTCTATTACTGCAATGCCAGACATGTCATCCAGCCATAGATACTTAGCCTTAGCTGTGGTAGCTATTATAAATGTAAAAATGTAGCTTTAAAAATAGAAGAAGTGATCAAAACAATAACTTTTCTGAACACACTAGTTACAAGACACAGACATCACTTTTCTTCAAGAATATGTTATCAGTGAAAATATATGTCTAATAGTATATACCTAGCAAATAATGTAATAAAGATAAATAATATTTTCATTGACTTTGCCACCCACAAAAAAAAGCTAATTCCTTGCAGTTCTTTCTACAAAAGGAGTAAAGAAGACTTCTTGTGTTGGTGATATGAGGGCTATGTAGCACTGGAATGGAGACAGGGAAGGGTCTGAATGGGTGAGAAAACTGACTAATCAAGGTTGAAGCCAGGAGGGTTACAGGAATGTAGGATATACTGCAGGGGGAGTTCCTGGCCACAGTTTATTACTGGTAATTCATGCAGACAGACAGACAGCTTGTTGCTTGTCATTCCCATGCAGAAATCAGCACATTGGTTGAAGCTCAGCCTCTATATCAGATGACTGGTTTCACATGTAGCCCTGCCTTTGGTGGAATATATGTTGTTTGTGACCAGCCTGGAGTAGATGGTGAATGAAGGATGTATGGGACAGGTCTTGCATTTAGTTCTATTACAGTGATGTGAGCCATTAAGTAAGGGTTGGGAGCAGGGATTGTGCTGGGATGGACGAGTGTATTGTGTAGGTTTGGTGGACGGAGGAATACCACTGTGGGACAGGTGTGGAGGATAGTAGGCAGGACATTTCTGATTTCAGAGCACAATGATAGTTTGTAAGAACCCTGGCAGAGGATGTAATTCAGTTGTTCCAGTCCTGGGTGGTACTGAGTTATGAGGGGAATGCTCCTCTGTGGCCAGATGGTGAGACTTTGGGGGTTGTGGGAAACTGCAAAGATAAAGCACAGAAGATTTGTTTTTGTACAAGGTTTGGAGGATAATTATTGTCTGAACACTTCATTGACACTCCCGGTATATTTCGAGGACGGCCTCTCATCACTGCATATGTGGATAGACTGTATGGGAGGGACTTCTTGGTATGGACTGGGTAGCAGTTGTCAAAATGGAGGTATTACTTGTAGTTAGTAGGTTGGATATGGACAGAGGCAGTGATGTAGTCATCTTTGAAGTGGAGATCAACACCTAGGAACTAGGCTTGCTGGCTTGAGAAGGTCCTGGTGAGACAAAGGAGGAGAAGCTGTTGAGGTTCTGGAGGAATGCGTGTAGGGTGTCCTCACTCTCGATCCAGATCACAAAGATGTCTTCAATGAATCTGTATGAGGGGAGGGGTTTTAGGATTCTGGGTGTTTAGGAAGAACTTTTAACCCATACTTAATCACTCATATCCCTGTAATAGACCTAGAGCAAGACCTGTCCCATACATCCCACCACCACCACCACCACCACCACCACCAAACACCTACGCCAGCCTGGTCACAAAGATCACTTACCCCATTGAAGGCAGTGCTACCTGTGAAACCAGTCATGTGCTATATAAGCTAAGATGCAGCCATTGTGCTGCATTATATGTGGAGATGACAACAAACAAACTGTCTGTCCACATAAATGGCCACATACAAACTGTGGCAAGAAACAAGTTGATACCATGCTGCTAAGCATGCTGCCCAACTCGACATCCTTCATTTCAACTCTACTATATAGTGAGTAGCGACTCCGTTTCATAATATTCTTTGTTTCAATTCAGTTCTTCAGTTTTATGAGTCATTCACCTCAGTTGCGTCTAATTCTATTTCGTGTTTAATTTTAAATGAGCTATTTCTTCTTTACAATTTAATTATTTGATAGATTAAAAGATCTACTTGCCAAGCAGCAGCAGAAAAACACGCACACGCACACGCACACGCACACACGCGAAAGAATGTGATGGGTGATTAGATGTTTTTATCTATCCAATTAACTTACACTGTTTGACAAGATTGTGAACTTAGCAAGGGCTCATCACATGGGCATGCTACTGTTTTCTTTCTGTGAAATTATCATAATTAATTACAGTGGAAATTGCAAATAAATTTTTAAATGTTATTCAAATCTGTAGATAATAGCAAAATCTAATTCTGACTGAAAATGTGTGTTGGTACCAGTAGCATGGATTCAGAAAATGTGCTTTGAAAATAAGGAAAAAAATCCTATTGGAGGCAGCAAATTTAGTTTTCTGTGTCAGTTCTGTAATTAGGAAGCCTGTCTTTCCATACTATGAAAAGGAATGTTGCTACTTACCATGTAGCGGAGATGCTGAGTCACAGATAGACGCAACAGAGAGACTATTGTTGATGAAGGTCTTAATGGCAGTCTTTTTGTTGTGCCTATCTGCAACTCAGCATCTCTGCTATATGGTGAGTAGCAACCTCCCTTCCCATAATACTTTTACATTCCATCCTGAATTTTTCTCTTTCCACACTCTCATAGAAAAACACTTATGTATTTTTATGCCTGAAATGAAATAAGCAAATTTTACACAAGATACTAATTTACCTGATGCTTTGTTCCTGTGGGAAGAAATACAGATGAAGCAAAAGCATCTAAAATCATAGTGATGAACATTACCTTTTGTACAGAAAATGAAGCATTAGCAGACACTGTATTATTGATAAGTAATGTTTATTACATCCCTGTCCTCTACTCAATGAGAAGATTATGCACTTCAGTGTCCACATGTTCCACAATACAGGTTAACTTTCCACGCAATATGCAACCGAAGGTAGTGCACTCAATAGTGTGTCTCGACAATACGCTTTTTTAAACTACCACATTCTCTGATTCAACCTACTACATCACCAACAACAAAAAAACAAACTCTAGTTCCACCAGCAGTATCTCATGCAACACATAGTACCATAGGGCAAACAACTGGTAAAATGCCCCTATTGGAGCACATGAAAGATGAATATTTTCCTCTTTAAAATACTGACAGTAGATTGAGGAACCAGCTGCCCCAGTCTACATTTTGCCTTCCTCACCAAACGTTTTTGCAATGTGAACATATTCCCACTGTTTTAACATGCAATTACCTAAATTCATTCATCTGGTCTCTCCCTCTAGTGAAGCCTTCATACTCAGCACCTCCCCCTCACTGTCACTGTCACTGTCTATGTATTTGGCTCTCCCCCACTGTCTCATTTTTCTCCCACTGATTTACAGTATATCCCACTGACAATGTCACCTCTCTCAATTACACTGTCTGTTTTTGTCTTTCTTTGATAAGCTCACTGACTCCACAACTCCTTAACAGCTCAAAAATAATTCTGGGGCATCCAAGTTAGTTGTTTTTCCTTGTACACTAGAGTGTAAGACCTCAGACCAAAATTTTCTCTCTCCCACACTTGTGTGTTCATGTATACCAAGAAGCTGATTTATGGTGTCCCTAAGTCTTCCTTTTTGTCTACACAGGCTCCTATCTCTTTTCCTCCCACTGATTCTATCTTCCCAAAACTCTCCTCCTCTTTTACTAACACTGTCTCACTGACTACCAGTATCTCATTTACCTTTCTTTTTAAAGAAATTTCCATGATTTGAATATTACTTGTTCATTTGTATACACAGTCATGAATTCAACTTTATACCCATTCTGAAGATCATGTTGAAAAATTAAGATTGTTTGACCAGTCTGTGAGTTACTGAAAAAATATATTTTTGGTCTTGTAAGGTGTGTTCTATTGCAGGATATGAGTATGTGTGAAAGATATGTGATGTGGCTGATATTGTGCACAGTTGAAAACTATAAATGGGTCTATAAAGTTAGAAACATGTTTTTTTTTTTCAATAACAGAACAAGAGCAACACAGCATGACATACATATTAACATTTCAACAGGCATTCAAGAATGGCTATGAAGCCAATGGCATTATTGTGCAAAATAAAAGCACACTCTTAAGTCAATTGATGGATATTGGTTTTAAAACATCCCCCACCCCCACAATTGTGTCCCTCATGCTCATTCCCTCATTGTGGAGCATTTGAATGCAATGGAGAAGCTTCAACAATGATGAATATGAGAACCACAAGCCAAATCAGAAAAATTACTGGTTGGCCTTATGTGCATCATCCACTTGCTTGTCATCGATTAGTGTGTGAACACCACTGATCATTCCTATCCTGCACCATTACTGATGACTAGAAAATGTGTCTTTGTGCTAATTTAAGGGAAGGAATAGAATGGAATGCTTTTGTCTAAACAAGGCAGCAATGCTACAAAACCACGTGATTTCTACTGTTGTGGCTTCAGAAAGTTACCCCAACATTGGCAGACTGCAGTGATTAGTGGAGCAGATTATATTATTTATGATGACTTAAGTCTCCATTATGTATAGTGTGTGTTTTTTGAACTTACAGAAAACATTACAGTCTTATGCACCAGCCTAAGATGTTCTGTTTGTCATGAAAGAGTTACTATGGAAATAAGCAGTGAAAGGCTAAGCCTTGAATAACATTTGCCACACTCTGTCCCTTTCTCAATCAGATAGATTTTCTTAAACCTGCAGGACAACTGTGTGAGGAGTTGTGGTGGACAGATTGAGTGAGAATGTCAGTGAGGGGATGGGGTGGCACAGGATGTAATATAGGAGGCACAGGGACAGATACGGGGATATGGACGGAGCTATGCTTGAGGAAGGCAGCACACGGGTAATGAGTAATGAGGGAGGGAGGATTGTGGAACTTAAGGATGAGTTAAGGGGAACTCCCATATGTTTAAAATAGGGAAGTTGCTATGGGAGTGGACGGGGTGACAGAATTGGAGATGGGTATCGAGAATGCAGTACACAGGTTTTGAAGCTACAACCAAGTCGGGCATTTTGTACTCAGTAGCATATTGTCAATGTGTAGTCAATAACCCTCTTGGCAGGTGAGGGATAACTGAGGCACCCAGGCTATTTCACATGTCACGTCAGTGAGGTTGCAAAATACTGCTTCAGAAGAGAAGAAGGATTACAGGGACAATATTCTTCATTTCGAGACACAATGATGAGGTTTCAAATCACTGGACATGAATGTGGTTAACTTGATCCAGTCCCCAATAAGATTGGCAATTTTTCTCTTTAAGAAGCTCAACTATGCTGAGTGATTGTTTTATACATAAATATATTTATCTCAAGGTGATTATTTTAATATGAGCCACGACTACGGAATAAGGGGACTGTGATCTTAACATTACTACTTATTGTAGTGTGCCAATTTGTAATGTTAGCTCACCTTTACAATGACTTATTTTAAAATGTCAATTTGGTACTTAGAAATTTGTCTTCTTTCTCTTTCATCACATTTCCCTCACAATCTACCACCGCATACATTTTAAACACAACTGCACATTTGTGACCAATCTTTTGTAGTTACAAAGGCACTGCCAATTTTCAGTATGAATTATGTACCATGTAATTAACATCCAGTGTCAAATTCAAGTATAAAATTTTGAACAACTGTTTCACTGAAATACTTTAGCAAGAAAAATATGGAAAATAAATACCACATAAGAAAATATTAAAGTGATAACTTTAACATGTAATTAAGCTACTGAAGAAAGTAAAAATCTCACCTGCCAGTACCTCCTCTGGGTGTACCTCTTCCTGCTCCTGCAAAAAAAAAATTAAAAAGCTGAATAACTTTACATGAACTGAATTTAAGCATAAATGAAACACCTTCAAATGTGTCAGTGGTATGTTATCTCACTGCACATGCTCATCTCAGTGTTAGTAAGTTGGTAAATTATACAATGACAGATTATGAATCAGGTGCAGTGACAAGTAGACACATGTGTAATTTTATTAAAGTGCAATTGACGAAAACTGCATAATAATACAAATGAAGAATCACAAAATATTTCTATTTCAATTGAGTGTAACTGTCTGAATTCACTAGAGCTGCCAGCTGCCACATACAGCAACTGTCACAGTGCAGGACAAAGGTGCCAACAAAACACAAGTCAACATGGTGGGAATGTAGACTACAGTTGCTAGATTCATGAAGGCTGGTGTAAGGATAATGCCAGTGACTGAAATAGAAGTACAGCATGGTTTGCTGGAATGAATACCCCTCAACTATGACCTGGTGGAGTAGTCTAAAGCAGCATGGAAGGGTTGGGTTGTTTGGGGAAGGAGACCAGACAGCAAGGTCATCAGTCTCATCGGATTAGGGAAGGATGGGTAAGTAAGTCGGCCGTGCCCTTTGAGAGGAACCATCCAATCATGGAAGGGGAAATGAATAACAGACCATTATAAAATTATAGATTATAGAGATAGTTATAGGGTCCATTATGACTGTATCTGCTGCTACCAGGGCAGAAATTTGAAAATGATTCTTGGTCCCAGAGAGCCACCTGAGGTTGGCCGACAACAGTTGAGGGAGTGGAACAGTTAAAAGAACTAGTTAATTTAATCCAGCCAATTTCTTGCTATCCTGAAGGGTGTGACGACACTGTTCAAGCAACAGTTTGCAATGTCTGCAGTTTGCTTTCATAGAATGTTAAAAACATGTAGAGCAGATCTCTGCATATGAGTTGAGTCACAACATGGCTCAGTCAAACAAGGGTCTGGGACACAGCACAGTAAAGATGAAGTGCGAGAATGGAACATTGTGTGGTGGTAATGATAGAATTTTTAAGATTTTCTACTTGGGCATCACAACTGTGGAAACAATGTTTCCTGAAGGGTGCCAGGGAACAGCAAATCTCTAGAAATCCTTAGAAAGCTGCCATTTGGGTGGGCACGTAGGTGGGGTAGGAGTCAGAAAATGGATAGCTAATGGGAAATGGTCACTTGAGTGCATAACAAAGACAATGATGAGATGATGGGTAAATTGGGCAGTGCACAAGAGGTCCAGATGGGGGTAGGAGTGCATGGAGTGTGAAAGGCAGGTGGATACTCCAACAATAAAGCAAATGAGGTTATGGTGACTGAGAAGGTCAGCCAAGAGGCACCTCCCCAACAGGTTCTGGGAGAGTCCCAAAGGGAATGGTGTGCATTACAGTCAATGAGCGGCCAAAAGGGGTGAGGGAGTTGGCCAGTAAGCATGAAGACTGTCCAGTGACACAGAATGAGTGAGGTATGCAAACAGTACATATGGAAAAGTTTAGGATAGGAAGTAAAATGCAGACTGGAATAGCTTGAAGCTGGGTTTCCAAGAAGAGTATGAACATCATCCTTGATGAGCAGCATCACTCCACCCAATTACATTGAATCGGTCCTTGGATGATGCTGTGAGGTTGGGGGGACTAGAAATACATGCGAGAGCTCAAAGCAGGTCATGAGGATTCAATTTTGTTTCCTGGAGGCAGAGAACAAGCAGAGGCTGTGATTACAAGAGCAGCCATAAATCCTCTTTGTTGGATCAAAGGCAGCAAACATTCCATTGGTGGATTGTCATGATTAGGAGAGGGGAGAAGGGAAAAATGCAGGGGTGTCACCTCAATGACTATTGAGTGGCAGCTTTTGAAGGCTCACTGCTACAGGGCAGAAGGGCTGGAGAATCAGCCTCTGTAAGATCTACAGAGGTGTTGGCATTCTCATTCTGTCTGTCCTTGAGGTCCAGAGCAGAAAGACGCCTGGAGATGCATACCAGCTACAAGGTGGTCAGTCAGCAAAGGGTATCATTTGGCCACACCATCGAGGAGGAACTGTGAGCCAATACAGAAGCACATTGTTTGCCTTTGTTTGATTTCTTGGATCCTTTCTGGTTGGCATAGGAAGACTGAAATGTTTGTTGGCTGAAGGGACATAGAAAGTCTTTGTGGGAGTATTCATTCCATCCCTCCTGGGCTTTCAGTTGTGTAGCAGGTGACTTTGTCCCATGAGACAAAAGTTTGGGGCTTCTTGCACAACTGGTTAGGAGTACGAGTAGTAGGAGTAGTACGAGTAGTACGAGTAGTACGAGTAGTACGAGTAGTACGAGTAGTACGAGTAGTACGAGTAGTACGAGTAGTACGAGTAGTACGAGTAGTACGAGTAGTACGAGTAGTACGAGTAGTACGAGTAGTACGAGTAGTACGAGTAGTACGAGTAGTAGGAGTAGTAGGAGTAGTAGGAGTAGTAGGAGTAGTAGGAGTAGTAGGAGTAGTAGGAGTAGTAGGAGTAGTAGGAGTAGTAGGAGTAGTAGGAGTAGTAGGAGTAGTAGGAGTAGTAGGAGTAGTAGGAGTAGTAGTAGGACGACGACGACGACACAGCTGTTATGACACTGGGTGATTCAACAACCACAGTGCTGTATTTCACATCACACATCTGGATGTCCACATCCTTCATGGAGTGAGATGTAGCAGCAATGGTACTGTAACTGCCTGATGGTAGAACACAGGGTCACTGACTAGCCAACAATTTGCGAGTGATCTGGTAAGGCATCTTTTTCCTTGACCCAGATCTCCTGGACACCCAGTCATTGAGATACACGGGACAATCTTGGAAGGAGGTGGCATGATCACCAATGCAACTTGTGCAGCAGAGAGGGCAAGGTAGCCAGGTTACACAGTTGGCTGGGCGTCGCCATGACATTTGACTGTGGTCATAATGATGACACTGGTAGCAGTGCATTGGGTTTGGTGGTGTGCCATTTATGCAGACAGTAACTGCTTGTTTGTCTTGCCCTCCTAGAATGCAGTACAGTGGTTGGCTGCGGCCTAGCATTTAGATCACATGACGTGTTTCACAGGTTGCCCACCACTGAAGGGATAGGTAATGTTTCTAGCTGGACTTCAGTAGGTGGAGTTGGTGGAGGGAGGATGTGTGGGATGTGTCTGCATCTAGATCTATTAGAAGGGTATGAGATAGGAGCTGCTGAAAAACACACAGTATTTGCGTGTTACAGAATATCAGTGAGGGCCCCAACCAACAAAAAGCATGAAATTGCACAGTGGGTACCAGCAATCAAACTCTGTTATATACACTGGTGCATGACATACAATAAATGGTTCCTTGAGAGATTGAATACCTAGCACCAATTTCGTATAACTCCAGACTTGCAGTACCTGAAAGAGCCTGCACAATATGTCATCGAAATATTGTGCATAAACTGTTTAAAACTCAGCAGGACTCCTGGAAGCACAGAACTAAACACTGACAAGGCTTCTCCATTAGACATTTTGAAGTACAGGCTAAGAGATGTTTATCTAAATATCAAAATTTTCATGCAATATTTACGACACTCCTACTTGGCCTGGACAAGAGGAGGGGTTTGGCTTTGGCAATTCTGCCAAGGCTGCCAGACTACATTGATATGCAGGTCTGTAAATGAAGAACCACCACAAAAATTCAAGGCCTTTTAGAATTTCCACAAATGTAACTGAAAGTAATTTAAGAAGGAGACGAACTGCTAATGGACCTCCTCAGACAAATGAGAATTTTCCAAATGATGGAGGGAGATATTTTTATTGTAACTACTACAATGTTGAAACCAAACTGGCCTCAAACTGCCCAGTGATTTCTTAACATATTCAGAGAAACAGCACATGTAACGAATGTTTTGTCAATTCTGTGGCTCAAAGAATATGTTTTTCACCTGTCTGCCACATATTTTTCTGTGCTCATTAAGGGCTTGAAGCCAAAATCATGATAGCAATGAAATGAACAGAAAGTAAAGAAATTCATAAATCAAGTAGGATATCACCCACCTCACAGAAGAACCAACACATTTGAGGTCAATCATTTTGTGTCAAAGCTCTCTTGAAATTGATGTCAACCCACCTTAGGAAGCTCCCAAGGGAAGCTAAAACATGGATATCTCGCAACAAAATGTCAGAAAAAAATCAGTTAGGTCATGTACCTATTTCACAAAGAAGTACAATGGAAGTTATGAATTTGAAAGTAGTAAGGAAAGGTGAGTTTGAAGTAAAACTTCTGTCTAACAAAGAACAAAGAAACTCACAAAGGTTACTAAAACATAATGCAGATAGACTCACTAACTAAGGAATCAGGTAAAGGCTATCAACATGATATTAAAGTGACTAAGCATGGCAGCTTGCAAGAAGATATTCACAGCACCAAAAATAATTTAATAATAAAAAATAAAGGTAAAATGTGGTGGAATGAAATATGCAAAGAAACCATACCAGAGAGGGATAAAAGATGAATAAGGCAAAAATGCTGAAAGAAAATTCTAGATCATGATCAATCTAAACAACAAAGAAAGAAAACTACCAGATTAATCAGAAATACCAAATAAAGCTTTGAGAAAGAGAAACTTTTGCAAATAGACAAAAATAAATCCCCTGTTTTTTATCAAACTGTGAAGAACAAATTGAAGAGGTTTCAAACCGCAAGTATGTTTCTAAAATAAAAACGGCCAAATTGGGTTAAATAATGCTTTCAAGATTTTTCATGAATTTCAAATCTCAGTTAGTAATGAAAATTGTGAATAAGATTTACCACAAGCTATACAACAAACTGAAGAAGGAATTAACACCCTCAGAAATAAGAAACATTGTCAAGAAGATTGTATTTTAGCTGAACTTTTGATGTGGTCCTTGCCAAATAAGGCAAATTAGCTAAATTTACTCTTTGATGAAATCTGAAAAACAGAAAAAAAATATCCCAGAGGAGTGGAAAGTTACCTTGATACATCCACTGCATAAGAAAGATAATAAACAGGATGGAAACAACTACATAGTAACCTCTCTACTGTCAGTAGCAGCTCAGAATTTTCCAAAATTTTATCAAGCAGAATAAAAAACAACACTAGACAGCCATTAATGTGAATATCAAGCTTGCTTTAGATGAAGGGAAGGTCATGATCAGATCAAATATTTAATCTCAAGTCACTAATTCATCACCAATTACTAAATTCAAAGGATATTGTATTATGTTTGTGGATAACAAGAAGGTTTTTGATTATGTTGACAGAAAAACTACAGATAAAATAATTTGAGGATTTGGTATAAGGTCTAAACTGACAAACCTAATCCATGAAACACTTACAGATACCACTCTGTAAAGTAAATCTTATGGAAGAAATTTCACAGCCTTCAAAATAAAAACACATGTACCACAAGGTGATGGCCTGTACCCATCTTTTTCAATACTGTATTAGGGAAAATTGTAAGAATTTCTTACAAAGAATGTATTGAACTCAGCATTTTTCCAATAAGATTAGGAGGAGGAAGAAAAAAGGTCGAAATCAATTTGGAGGTGATTTTGTTATACCTGCCGAAAATGTGGCATCTGCTGTAACACAAACGAATTTCCTTGAAGAAATAGCCAGTAGAAGTGGCTTAAGGATTTCTACAGCATGAGGGGGGAGGAGGGGGGAGGGATGTTAAGAATGCTAGAAAATCCTTTAAAACCGATGTGGTCCAAATAGATAGGTTCACTGTTAAGTTGATACATTATTGTCGCTCTAACCAACACAGGTTCCACGTCTCAAACTTGGCCCTGGACTGACTGTCTCAGGACCAGAAATCAGGCCCTTATACATTATCACAATGATAGGTACTGAAACTACACATTGTTTGAAGTTTAATTTACAGAAATTACAATTAAATCTTAACTCGTTAAATTGACTGATTACATCGAAAAATTCCGTCTTTTTAACAGTTTCTTCTACTACGAGAGTTAGACAGAATTATTTGTTTAAATAATCAAATTGACAAATTAATGTATGCAAACAATACTTTGGACAAAGCTATTAATTACTTTGGGATTAAATAACAGATAATTTTGCTAACATGTTTCTGAATAGAGCCAAATAGATACTTTAAGATTACTAGTATTTTGTCTCCCAAATGTTTATAATTAGTACAGAATTTAGATTTGTTTATACATCAACAATAGAATTTAAGTTATGAAACAATTACTGATTTCACCTAATAATGGAAGATACCGACAAGGAATAGTCAAAATAAACTGGGAATTCAATTACATACATAAAATTAAGCACAAAATTTGATCTGATGTTAAGTTCTTTAAAACTGAGGGCCAACGTTTCTCTCTTATGAAAATGCAGATTATATTGACATATGTTAATAGTACTTAATTCAAAAGTGACAAAATGAATTTTAAGGAGGCAGATGGCAAAACAAGAATGGGAGTAAAACTATCCCAGCTTGCTTCATCACAAACACAAGACAGTAGATTTACAAATAAGATTTTAAAATACCTGTGGGATAAGCAGTACAGAAATAGCTGGGTCAGTGAAGTAAAAAAAAAAAATTAAAAAGAAACTATATAAGGACAGAAGATGCTAACAGAGAAATCTTTCAGGAAGTAGTATTGAAAATCAAATTATTCCGAGGCAGGGTAGCAAAAAGACTGGTTCAAAATGGTCTGCAAAGAGACAATATAGTGAACAAATGAAATCATAATGGAAGAAAAGGAAACAACAAATCGTGAGGATCTAAAATTGGAATGTGTTCCTCAGATGAACTATTCACAGGAGAAAAAAATAAATAAATAAAAAGGTTATCCATGAACTTTATACGAACAGGCTTTTTCTGTTTGTCAGTCACTGTTTTCTTTTCATTTCATTTCAAATAACATATTTCAGTCACAAGATGTCCTGTGTGTATTCCAGAAAGCCAAAAAGTTATAAAAGTAAGAAGATTATAGATGATAAGAAATTTGCACTGTGCCAAATTTGTTCAAGAAAAGTTCTGTGCCATACTGGAATGAAACAGCATGCATATTCAGTCAAAATCTGCACACCAAGTAGGAAGAAACATTCTTTAAGCCAGGGGAGGTGCAATTTTTGAATTAAGCAGAAGTATCATTCTGGGCACCGTAATAGGAGAGCATCTGCAGCATATGTGAAAAGTAGCAAGGATGAACTTAGCACAAGAAGGGAACAAATGGCTACACCATACTTAATAGGGCTCTGTGAAGTTTATGTCTATGTCCTGGAGGGACTTTATATTTAGGCTCATCAGATAAAATGTCCAGGGAAACTGCTGATTTGATAAAGTTATTTAACACATCACAATGACTACAGAATTTAAGACATTTTTGGCCTTACCTCTGTTTGATCTACACAGCTCTGTCTATCATCATCTAGTGGAACAAAGGGAAGATACTTTTTCAAGGTTCTTAGAATTTACCTAACTTTCACCTGCAATAAAAATAGGAACTTGGAAAAACTGTCTCTTAAATGAGTAATGATGCTTTTTCTGCTGCCAACCTTGAGGGATTTCAATAGTTCCCAGGAGGTTGCTTTGTCTGCATCCATGTACAGCCTAAAGTCACACTGGTACTGGTATAAATATCTATAGAATTTAAGAAGTATCAGTTCACCCTCCCTTTTCCTTTGAATAGTTTGCACATTCCAATGTCCTGAGGATGAGGGTACTGAATAGGTTTCAAGCCTAACCTTATTCAACTCCTGGGAGAGAGCATCTTCTCAACATACATCATTAAAAACTTTAAAAATGCATATTTTACTGTAATTGCTGGGATATTTTGGATGTTCTCAATGTATTGTGAGAAAATTTAGTGCACCATTGGGCATCCACTCACTGGAGGGAATATGTAACAACATGAGACTCAAAGCACTTGTTGAATTTTCACGGATCATCCTCCTGCTGTTCAATCACCAATGCAAAACTGTCATCTGTACTAGTATAATGTTTAATGAACAAAGTGTATGGCTCCGTGTTTATATATTTACATGTTACCTTTGGGAGCGAATTCAGCTGTCACAAAACACATTCATTGAGGCCAACATACCTCATAAGAGTGGTGTGCGTTTTCTGTAATATATCTATTGTTCCTAATTTATATAAATGGTATGCCCTCTGTTTGCTGATGACACTAGCTTGGTAGTAAAGAATGTTTTGTGGAATGTTGGTATTGTTTCAAGTAGTGCAGTTTGAGATATAGGTTCATGGCTTGTAGAAAATAAACTAATGCTAAATCACAGCAAGAATAAGTTTTTACAATTTCTAACAAAAAATTCAACAAAACCAGCCATTTTAATTTCACAGAATGGCCATACGATTAGTGAAACGTAACAGTTCAGATTTCTATGTGTTCAGATGGATAGTGAACTGTTGTGGAAAACTCGTGTTCAGGATCTTGTTCAAAGACTTAATGCTGGCGTTTTTACTATTTGAATGGTATATGAAGTAAATGACAGTGTGACACAAAAATTAGTATACTTTGTTTATTATCATTTGCTTATGAGGTATGGTGGTATATTTTGGAGTAATTCTTCCGTTTCCCAAAGGATGTTTTGGCTAAGAAATGGGTGGTTCAGGCATTAAGTTGTATAAGCTCGTGTAACTCCTGCTAACCCATGTTAATTAGTCTGGGTAATCTGACATAGGCCTCTCAATAAACACACATTCTTTGCTGTCATTTCTTGTTAACAGTGTCAGCTTACTCCCAAGAATTAGCAGCTTTCACTCAGTTAACACTAGGAAGAAATCCAATCTGCCTATGGGGCACACTTTCTTGACTCTTGAGCAGAAAGGCGTGCAGTACACTGCGGCATCCATTTGCAGTAAGTTACCACAGGAATTCAAACCTCTTTGCAGTAATCCATGTAGTTTCAAATCAAAATTGAAGAGTTTCCTATCGTGTTGAGGATTTCCTTGAAAAATTAAGCTGATTCCTGTGTTACATTCTTGATTGCATTTACATAAACTTATAGCTCCTCTTTTTTGGTTTCTTAAACATTTTATTTTATCTGGCATATTCCATGACCTTTAAGATTTTTACCAAATATTGGTCCTAGAAAACAAGGTGTATGAAAATTAAAGCACTTACTGGATGAAAGACTGTTTGCCATGGTCAATGCAAGATCTGAAATACCATCACAAGAGTTATCATTTGATTTTGTTTCAGGTACCAAGACCTATCTTAATATCACTGACAGCAAATCCCAAAGGACAAAAGTAACTAAACAGTTACTTCTACATCACACTGCACAATTTGTGACACATGTTTTTAAGTACATTAAGGTAGTTCCATTGAATTACTAACCAACACGTGTCAAACACAACAACCACTAAGACAAGTAGATCTCTCGAAGTAGTCTCTTGGTACTTATTTAGCAACCAGGAAAGTATTTTCAGAAGACTTCAGGAAGTTTGTCATGCCATGATTATATGGAGGAGAATGAGTCACTTATCATTTGTGTTTATGATATTTGCTCAAAAATGAGGAAAACTCACTTCCAAACAGCAATAAGTAAGTATTTTAGACAACAGTAAGTGGTAGTTGTCATTCTGAAAGAATATTAATTGTCATATTTAATGAGTAACAACTATGATATGACCTATTGATTTGGTAAATTGTTTACCTCACCATGTCTATAGTACTGATGAATAGTGGTCACCACCATAAAGTCTTTTTTTAGTTCAAATGGTGGCTTTAAACTTTTATACACTTTAGGAGCTTTCTGTGCTGCACATGAGAACTGGTGCAGATTGATGTAGGATATCTGCAGGGTGAGATGACAATAGTTGCTTTGTCGTTCTTCACAGTACATGATGATTTGAGTGGTTTACTCCATACTGATGATATCTCTCCTTGGGTTAATTCCTTGCTGTTTCATTCTGGTTCAGCATTGTGGATTCCCCCTAAATCTGTGAGCACTCTGACAACTACCATTACACAGGAGAACAAAGATGAAGTTGCGCTGTCATTAAGATTCTGCATACTAACCAATGACACACGACTTGACATTAATTATTAAAGAGAGTTACTTGTTTTAAATTAAGAGCCAGTATATGATTGGTCTTTGAGAAATATTTTGGATCATTCAGCAGATAATTTAGACTTGAGATAGCATTTCAGTTTCCATTGGAAAAGAAGTTGTGATGTTTGTGGTGTCAGGAAACAAACTGGCATGGGAGATGTAATGAGAATGAAATGGAAATGAATAGGATATGAAGGAAGTAGTTTTTTTTTTTATTTAAGTAAGTGTGTAGAGTGCATGGCAGTACAGAAGAGGAGGAATTATTGTAATGGCTAAAAGGCCAAATGTAATGAACTTTGTGAGCACCTGAAAAGAGGCCAGGAAGTAGTATGGTGTTAATTACAGGCCACAAAATCGAACTTTCTGCTACTGGTGAAACATACCATGGCTCCATCAGTTGTACCGGTGCTCTTTCCACTTTCACCCTCCTCAGCAATAGGAGATAGAACGCTTTGAATTGTACCTGATTGACAGAAAACATTTTGAGTTAATATAAAAAACTCTATCTGCAAAAGTAAAACAAATAATTGATTAACTAATAGTGTTTCAACATGGCATGATAAAGAACAGAATCAATTATTTCAGTCTTGTAGAGTGCCTACTAATCAGTGAATAACTGAGCATCTAATCTATTCAATTATGTACAACAGTGAACATTAATAAAACCCTGTCTTTCTGGAACTCAGTTAGTGAAGTTGCAGGCTGCTATCTGAAGACAATCAGGGGAAAATAAACTTTCATTGTCAACACTTCACATAATTGCTGATCAAAATTTAAAATGCTGTAATAATCTGCTACTTAAAACATATAATCTTATGTTACATGGTTAACACACTGTGGCAAGTTTAACAGTTAGGAACTGTGTCTATGCCTGTGTATGCAGCTTCACGCATTGCAGGCATATACCAACATTATATTCATCTGGTATTTGACAATGAGAGCACTTAGTGACTTCCAAAAAACTTCACCCATAATTTCAAATTATCATGAATTTTTCTCAGAGAGAGCCCACAGAAAGCAATAGCAAAAACGCTTACCAATTACTATATTTTCATTGTTCTACATTAAAATTGCCACATCACATACATACAATGTAACACACCTTTCTTTACTTACAGATGGGTACAAGTAGCCAGGAGAATGAGTGGCAGATGAGGTGGGGTACTTCTCAGGAGGATTCTTTGTAGAGGTGAGTCAGAAAGGAAAGATGATGAGTATGGCAACAGAATGGATGAGGAGACATAACAGGAATGAGGTTGAAATGTGTGGTGTAGCATCTGGCTGGTGCTTCACAATCCCTCCTTATGCCCCACAATGGAGGGCTTTCAGTTGCTGGCATGCTAACAGGGCTGAAACTGAAACTCACACTCAGTGCAGCTCATCTTTCCCATGACAGCCACTGCATAGTTTCCACATTTGAGCTATGTGACACTGGGCTTTACAGCATTTCTCCATTGCACAGACTTTGTAGGTCAATCCACAGTGGCTCACTTGCCATTCAAAGTTCCAGACTCGATATCAACTCTCTGCTTCTGAGTGCCATGACTATATTAATAAGAATGCAGCCCACAATATGGCCATTGCCAGTCCAACCTAAACTGTAGATGCCTACAGGAGTGTTTGTGACTTATTACAGACAGAGGGCTCAAGTGAACGCTTAAAGAATAGTTTTCATATTAGCGACATCTTTTAGTGGATCAGGGCATTCTCTACCTTGCCTTCACCAGAGAGCTGTTTCATTTGCTGCATGTTGGCATGTTCAATCTGTGTCACAATGAAGGACTATTCATTTTGACTATGTGGCGAAAGTCGACTCCAGGAGGTATCAGAAGAGGGACGAGTCCCGTACTGATGATCAAAGGTATCATCGAAGAAGGATGCATAGGCAGAGTGGCCATGCTTGGCAGACAAATGGCATGCATAATTGCTGAGGAGAAAGTAATGACAGTAGGACAGCTGTAGTTCAGCAGTGTCAGCATACAGACCCTAAACTGGGCTAGTGTAAAAGGTGTCCTTGGCCAAACAGATGCCATGATGGTGGATAGTGTTGAGACAGCATAAGAGGGATGGGTGTGCAAACTCCTAAACAAAGCACCCATAGTCGAGTTTCGAATGGACAAGGGTCTGCAACAAACTGAGGAGAGTGGTTTGATCGGCACCCCATGAAGTATCATTGAGGACATGTAGGAGATTGGGGAACCTCGTACAGCTGCGGGCTGCCAGGTAAGACACATGGGAGGACCAATAGAGTTTCCTATTGATCATGAGCCCCAAAAATTTCGTAGTTTCAATGAATGGAAGAGCAACAGGACGAAGGTGTAGAGATGGTGGGAGAAATCATTTTTGCCGCCAGAAATTCATACAGATGGTTTTATCAGGGGAAAAGCGTAAGCCATTGTCAATGCTCCAGTAGTAAAGACCATCAAGACAGTGCTGAAGACACTGCTCAGTGAGACAGGTCTATGGAGAACTGCAATAGATGGCAAAGTCGTCTACAAAAAGAGAACCGGAGATGCCTGGCGGGATACGGGCCATTGCAGGGTTAATGGCGATAAGAAAGAGGATGACACTCAGGGTGGAATCCTGAGGCACACCATTTTCCTGGATAAAGATGTCCAACAAGGCAGAACCCACATGCAACTTGAAAACTCGGTCTTGTAAAAATACCTGAAGAAATCAGGGTTGGTGCCTACGGAAGCCCAACATTTTATGAGTACAGAGGATACCAGTTCTCTAGCAGGTGTTTTAGGCCTTCTCCAAATCAAAAAACACAACCCAGTCTAGGATTTTCACAGAAAACCATTCATAAAATGGGTGGACAACGTAAAGAGATGGTCAACTGCAGAACGCCACACTCTAAATCCACACTGAGCATCCATCAGTAAATTGTGAGATTCAAGCCACCACACCAGCCAGTCATGAATCATACAAATTCCATCACCTTGCAAATGCATCTGGTAAGATATAGGTGGGGTGGGGGTAGCCAGAAGGGAGGTTTTAGTGGAAAGCACTTGCCCACAAGAGAAAGGTGCTGCAACATCTGAATGTGGATGGTGTCTGGCCCTGAGGTGGAGGATCAGGATGAGCTGAGAGTATGATCTAGCTCTGTCATAGTGAAGACAGATTTGTAGCACTCATGATTCAGAGAAGGGAAGGGTCTCACCCGAGCCCCCTCCACTTGTTTCTGATGGAGGAAGGTAGGGTGGTGGTAGGAAGAGCTGGAAACTTCTGCAAAATGGCATCCCAAGGTATTAAAGATAGCAATAGCGTCCACAATGAGATCATCAGCTACTGTCAAACAAGAAAACTGGGAATGGATCTTTGTTCCAGAGAGCTGTCTGATGTTGGCCCACATGACAGAGCAATGTGTGGTACTGATAAAAGAACTAGTGAATGAAATCCAGCTAGCTCTTTTGCTATCCTGAAGAACACGATGACTCTTTGCATGCGTGTGTTTATAATGAATGAAGTTTTCCAGACTAGGGTGGGGGTCAAAAATGTGGAGAGCACATCTACATGTGCAAATTGCATCGCAGCATGCCTCAGACCACTAAGGGACTGGGACACGACATGGTAGAGAGGAAGTGTGGGGGATGGAACGTTCTTCAGCAGTAAGGATAACATATCCCAGTAAGGATAAAATATCCCACAAATGTGGGATATTCGACCTAGTCATCACAACTGGGAAATCTCATTCTTTGAAGTTCACCAGGGAGGAAGGGAGGAGTAAAGCTGGCAGTTAGCCCTAGAAAGCTGTGATGGGCAAGCTGGACAGTGTAGAAGGATAGGTCCAAAAGGAATAGGTGCACGAGGAGTTGGACAGGGAAGTGGGTGCTCCAGTATTAAGGCACAGGAGAGGTTAAGTTCGTTAAGCAGGTCAGCCAAGATGGCACCTCTCTGACAGGTCCTGGGGGGGGGGGGGGGGGGGGGGGAACCCCAAAAGGGATGATTTGCATTAAAGTCACCAAGCAGCAAAAATGGGGAAGGTAGCAGCCAATAGTGACATACCCTATCATGTATTTAAATGCCTGCCTCTCACTCAATGAAGCAGTCCGATATTCGCCTAAGTCTCTCGATATCTGGCTTACAGACATCACGTTTACTTGGCTTACTTCCATGTACCAGTGAACATTGTTGATTTTGTGAGGTTTTCACTTGTGACCACATTGCTTATTGCTTGCTGTTCTTGGTGTCTTTCTCGGTCATCTGTCGTCATGCTTGTCCTTCCTGTCCCGTTCCTCCATTTTGTTTGTTCACAGTCTGCTCCCTTTCAGTTCCACCACACTTTCCTTCATGGCCAATGCCACAACCACCCTCGTGAGTTGTGGTGACCCAGCCAACAGAGGCCAGTTCTGTTGGGACTCCTCTTTGCCTGATGTGTCTATGGCATCTGCGTCTCCAGTCGGCGGTCGGGCGGTCCACTTCCATCTTGCCCACAGTCCTTTACCACACATTCTCGAGCTGAATGTCCCCACCGCTCAAAAAGGTGTATGCTGTGTGACAACGAGGGCCACATCCAATCGGCTTGTCGCAGTTGCTCGACTCGCTTCAGTCCTGCCCCTCCTGGGCCTCAAGATACCATACATGCTCTGCAATCGATTGTCCCACTGGATGACCCATCGGTGCAGTAGCTTTTAGCTTTTCCTCACATTCAGCCTTTTCACAGAGGATGACAGTTTTCAGGTCAACACTGGGGCCACTGTCTCCCTAATTAATATGGCAACATACATGTGACTGGGTTCTCTTGAGTTGTCACCTACATCTCGGCAGATGGTCACCTCCAGAGATGGTTCAATTCCCCTTCATGGGCAGTTCATTGTCCAGGCAATTTACAAACACGTTCCCCAGCTCCTTACCCTATTTGTCGTCTACTATCCATTGGCTTCGAATATTGTTGACCTGGATGCATTTCAATTGTTTAACTTCTCAATTTCTGATGAAGTTGAGGTCGTTTCCACAGCTGTTCCTTTTCAGGATCTGGGCAATCTGTGCTCAGCTTCTGTGTCATTGTTTGTCACAGATCTCGGATGTGATTCAGATTTTCAGGCACACATCACACTTCGGCTGGAAGTGCAGTCTCACTTTTTCTGGGCCCCACCCCTTCCGGTCAAGCAGGAACTGTATCGGCTCCAGGTTACTGGCATTCTGGAGCCTGTGACTTGTAGTGCCTGGGCGAAACGTTTGGTGGTCATACAGAAACCCAATGGGTCCCTTCGGCTGAGTGGGGACATTGCGCTACTGTCAATGCTCAGTCCCTCATAGACACTTACCCCATTCCCTGACAGGAAGACCTTCTCACCAAGCTTGCCAAGGGAGAGAACTTTTCAAAGATCGACCTGGCTGAGGCATACCACCAGTTACCCTCAGATACCAATTCCTGGAACATCATGATTATCAACATGCCTTTCTGATCGTACAAGTACAAGCACCTACCATTTGGTGACTATTTGGTGCCAGCCATTTTCCAGCAGTTCCTGGAGCAGCTTAGGCAGCCCTGCAGGAATTGTCTGAATGACGTCTTGGGTACAGGTCATTCCTGCCAGGAACACTTACAAAACCTCAGTGCCTTACTTCACACTCAGCAGTCTGGAGGTTTACGCTGTCAGCTAGACATGTGATGTTTTTCTTTCAAACCAGAAGTGGAATACTTAGGCCACTGGCTTAGCAAAGATGCAAAGATGGCATTTGCCCTTCAGGTCATAATGTTGTGGCCATTGAAGGCCCCCCTCATCCCAAGGACTTATCTGAACTCCAGGTATTTTTGGGCAAGGTTACTTATCACTTTAAGCTCTTACCCCAGAATGCCTCTGTAGCTCAACCCCTAATTCACTTGTGTCACAAAGGGGTACCTTTTGACTGTGACCAGGCTTTTCTCTGTTTAAAGGTGGTGCTTAACTCTGCCCCTTGCCTTACTTCCTTCTTTACGGACCAACCCTTGGTTGTGGCAGCTGATGCATCAGCATATGGCATTGGGGCCCTCCTCATGCATCGGAATGTCAATGGCTCTGAACAGCCCATCATTTATGATTCTAAGATGTTTACCCCAGCACAACAGAACTACTCCCAGATTGGAAGGAGGCCCTGGCAATAGTGTTCGGCGTCCAACAGTTTCACAACTATCTCTTTGGAGCAAAGTTCACTTTCCTGACAGACCATAAACCCTTAGGCATGCTTTTTGGGCTCCACTCCCACATTCCAGAGTGGATGGCTCATTGTATCTAGCACTGGGCATTATTTTTATGGAATTACACGTACACCATCCAGTATAAGCCAACCGCTTATGATGCTAATGCAGACGCTTTGTCACATCTCCCAGCAGGTCCCGAAACTGTGTTTGATGAACAGATGGTCCTCTGTTTCCACATTGATTCCACCCACCAGGACACGCTGAATGCTCTGCTTCTTATGGCTGCTCACATTGCCACGGCTACATGCCGAGACCCTGTCTTGTGGCAGGTCCTCCGCTATGTGGTCCACTGGTAGCCCATCTATATTACTCATTGGATGTGGACCAACTTTGGCCCCTGGCACCCACTGTACCACAGTCTCTCCATGGTCGATGATGTCCTTCTGTTAGCCATGGAGTCTGATCCCATCAGGTGGACATCCCTCCAGATTTGTGGCATCAAGTGCTCAGTTTGTTACACTGTAGGCACTGGGGTATGTCCCACATGAAATTTTTGGCTCGTTCGCACATGCATTGGCCAGACATCAATGATGATGTTGACCGGCTCATCCGTGGGTGCACTTTGTGTGCGCGTCACCAGGCAAGCCCCTCCTCAGTCATTTGCACCCTGGCTTGTACCTCACCAGCCGTGGCATCACACCCATCTTGATTCTGAGTGCCCGTTTTTGGGGTCTGTGTGGTTACTTATCATTGACACCTACTCCAAATACCCATATGTTGACCGTGTGGCGGCCACCGCCATGGAGGCCACACTCGTGGCCCTGGCCCAGGCTCTCACCACTGAGGGCCTGCCTCACACATTGGTCTACCATAATGGCCCACCAATTCATGACTTCTGTCTGGCCAATGGTATCAAACATATCCTCCAATGGCGCAGCAGAGAGGCTTGGCCACACGTTTATACAGCTGACAAAGGCAGTCTGAACATCTCCAACCACATCGGCCCTCACCCTGTTCTTGAGCACCTATCACACCACGCCACTTGACGGACGTAGTTCAGAGGAAATCCTCCATGGGTGACAGCCACAGACCCTGCTGCATTTGCTGATGCCATCCTCTTCCTGCCCCCGCTCTTTGCCTTCTCAGCATTACAGCCCAGCACGGTAGTGTGAGCCCACGTTTACAGGAGCAAGGCGGGTTGGACACCTGCCAGTCATCGCAACCCATGGGTTGCATGTGACATCAGTGCACACGCTGAAAGGGTTGGAGTGCCGCCATCATAACCAGCTCCGCCCACGTTCCCCTGCGGGACTCCCGCCACCAACTCCTCAACCACTACCTCCTTCAGGTACACATGTGGTCCTTGAGTCACCACCACTGCCCCAATTGTTGCCTCCCTGCCAGCCTGACACCAGCCCTCCCCGCCCCCAGATGGATCGGCAGCTCCCTCAGCTGCCGTGGCCTCTGGGTTGGCCATCATGAACACCTCAGACGTCCTTTCCATGTACGAGTGGCCTTTGTCGATTTATGAGGTTTTCACTTGTGACCCTGTTGCTTATTGCTTGTTGTTGGTCTTTGTGTCTCAGTATCTTGCTCAGTCATCTGTCGTTGCGTCTGTTTTTCCTTTCCTGTTCATCTGTCTTGTTTGTTCGCAGACTGCTCCTATTCGGTACCACTGCACTTTCATTGACAGCATACCTGCAGCCATTCCGGTCATGGTTACAACAGGGAAGATCAAAGCAAATCAGTAAGAAATTTGAAAGCTCAAAGCGGTCATGAGGGCACAATTTCGTTTCCTGAAAGCAGAGTACAAGTGGGTGCTTCAACACTAAAAGCAGTCGCAAATCCTCATTGTGGGACTGAAGGTGGTGAATGTTTCATTGGAGAACAGTCATGATGAACAGACGTTGCGGTGTCACCTCGGCAGATGCTGAGTGACAGCCTAGGAAGAGGTGCTACTACAGAGTGCAGACACAGGAGGATCCAGCTACATGGAGTCAGACAGAAACATCAGATTGCTTGTGCGGGCTGTCTGTGGAGTCCAGTGCCGAAAAATAGTTTTTAGTTAACATCGGCATCATGGAGGCTGGCCAGCCTAAGGTATTACGTGCCGACACCATCAAAGAGGATCTTCAGGGTGGCAAAAGGAGGACTGTTTGCCTTTGGAGGACTTCTTCGAGCCCTCCCAGTTGATGACTCAAGTGTTGTTTGGCTGGAGGGACGGAGTAAGTCTTCATGGGAGTACTCCTTCTGGCCTTTCCGGCCTACCGGTTGTGTAGCTGGTTGCTTGGGCCCTTGAGGCAAGAGTTCGACGGTTTCTTGCAAAGCAGGACAGAGGGATGGCGGTGCTACCTTGACACTGGGCAATTTCATGTCCTCAGAGTTGAATTGGAGGTTGTATGTCTGCCTGGCCACGTCTTTCATGGAGTAAGGGGTAACAAAAACAGAAATAGATTCCAGACAGGAGAACACAGGGTTTGTGACTACCCAGTAACTGGATAAGGCACCTTTTCCTTTAACTGGCTCTCTTGAACAACGTGCACAGCAAGATACACTGGTCACTCCTGAGATGAATTCGCATGGCCGCATTTGCAGTTGATACAGCAGGGGGATAGAGGTGGATGATTGCCCTCGTGCGCATCCCTACCACAGGTGACATGTGGCTGGGTGTTGACAAGATGTTCTAGAGTGGTTAAAATGATGACATTGGTAGCAGCACATTGGGTTTGGAATGTATGGCAATTTGGAAAGTTTACTGCTCAAGCACACACCCCACCCTGAGACTGGCCTACAGCAGGAGGAACGAGAGAATCCGACCTGTCAACACGGGGCTGGGAATTATGAGTCACCCAGTTACCTGTTATGCACAGATGGGCCAGCCTTTAGGAGCACAAAGGGAGCAAGAAGAGAAAAGAGGACCCTCGAACGCAGAAGCGGAGGAACAAGAGAAGGGGAACAGAGAAAGGAAAATGGAGCGGAAGACAAAGGTGAGATTGATTGTACATCAGTGACAGAATGCTGGACATTCCCAAGAATACCCCAGACATGTTCCCCAAGGGGAAAAAGAACAGCAAGATGATTGACATACAACACAAAAGGGGAAAGGTGCTGCAAAGCCTGGGGCCCCATGGTAGCCAAGAATGAACCCACCAAGGAATGGCGTGCCCCCGGAGGGGTGGGGGGCAGTGTTACCAAGCTACCAAGTGGTGGCATGAGAAAAACACACACACACACACACACACACACACACACACACACACACACACACACACACACACACACACACACACGTACGTTTAACTTATACAAACATTTGGAGCCACTCCACTTACATTACATTGCTAATAAAATTGGCTTGTTATATTTTTACGTGGGGCTCATGTGTCTTGCCCCATGGCCACCCCTCACTCTTCGCAGTACTGGTTGCAATGACTGAGCAGTTTCTCAAAACCGCACACTCCTGTTGTCAACACTAAACAATACTGAAGGTCACGTAATGAGCAATGTCCACTGAACAGTGGACAACTGGAAGCAGGGGACTAGGAGTGAAGTGACAAATCATTCTATATTCCATGGAAATGTGACTGAAGGATTTGGGTTAGCTGAATGCTGGCTGAACTTTACCTGCCATCATCTTTAGTACCAATAATCATGTGAAGAGGAGGCAGTGTTACAGTATGCAATTCCTCATCATTAACTTGTTGTCCTCTTATTGCACTTTAGAAAATGCTAAATTCAGAAGGATAATTATGTATTTGACGGTAGTGTACTGTCTTCAGCAGAGGAAGTGTTCAGACACAAAGACTGACAATCAGCTCAACAATGCCGCCTGTCACTGAGCAGCATTGTGAGGCGAAGATTTATGGACAATGACATTCCTGAAGTGAACTTGCGTGCCAATGTTCCAACCTGAAAGCAATGGATCATCTTCGGTACGAGTCATAATGGTGACACCATTCCAAACCTGATGTCCAACATCTCTACCTTCTTTGGGTTTAGCTCTCGAGGAAGAATGGGCTGCCATTCCTTCACAGAGGTTCAGACGTCTCAATGAAAGTACAAACAGAAGAGTTCAAGCCACCATAAAGGAAAAGGGTGGACACACTCCATCTTAATGTCCACTAATAGTTGTCCTGATACATTTGATTCACAAGCCTCCCACTGTGGGCTCTCACTACTACTCACCCACTGAGTGCCTGGCACCTCCAGCTCTCGCTTCTTTACTGGGTACGGCATCTTCCTCGAGTTGCCGCCATCTTCCAGCAGCTGCAACTGTACACACAGAGAGGAAAGCATCTCTTAATAACTTTATTTACTGCTTTAGTGATGTGCTCCTTCTACTATTCCCACATTATGGCTGCAATGACTGGAACATATGTTAATTTTAACACACACTGTTGCCATACTGAGCCTCTAATCAATCTCAGAAGACATTACGAAGAAACAGAAAGCCACATTCATGGTCTGTGTAAAAAGGAAACTTTTAGACAGTGTCAATTAGCACACAACTTTCATGGAATATGCTTGTACATACCACTTCAAAGGAGTGATGCCTTCTTAATGAATGACATTTTAAAAAATGTCATTAATACAGTATGAAAATAATAACATAAAACAACCTGTCATTGTTCATTAGATTTATTTCCATTTTTTATATGGTGAATTTTCGACATGGAACAATATGCACCTTCAGCACTGGAGAGTTTTAACAGCAGCTTTCAGTGAGAAACTATGTGCTTGGCTGTGGAAATAGGTACTCCGTGGGTCACCACACTGTCCTGCTGATGCATAGGCTTCCAAAGGGCAGTTATTTCAATAAATTATACATGAAGTGAGACACAAAAGAGGAATGTTGGAATTATAACAATTCTCTCTTTTATACTGAATGAATGAAAGTGGTCCTTTAGGGTGTGTGTGTGTGTTTTCTATGACTGTTAAAAGTCAACAACAACAACAACAACAACAACAACAACTACTACTACTACTACTACTACTACTACTACTACTACTACTACTACTACAATACCAATAATGTCTGCAGGAAGGATGAGTTGGAGAATCTTTGTTATCCTTCCAAACTCTGTGTCAGACATTTAAAAATCATATAAAGGGCTGCCATGCTCCAATGTATTTACATCACAGATGAAAATGGTAAAATAGGTCCAAGCAATAACCACACCTGTAAATTACTAATAAGTACTTTGATCAACGCTTGAACTGTAAACAACTAAATTGTTCCATCATCTTTCAGGCGTGCACTTGGGACAGCGACAATTCTTCTTGTAATATTTCAGCTAGAAACCTCCCAGCAGTCTTCAAGGCGAGTCGGAGACTGAGTTCATAGTATTTGCGCATGCCTATTTATATGGAGAGTCATGTGATACTAAGCTGCTGAGGATTAAAAGCGCATGCGTCAAAGATATCAAAGTCGCCACTACTGCACTAGTCATAGTTAAGATTTATATAGCAAAGATAAACATATAAGCGCAGAGTGCAAACAAAATAGTGCTGCTGCAAATCCACCATGCTTGTAAATAAATAATTAATCTTTGAAAGAGGTAACATCTGTCAGAAGTGAAGATACAGAAATTCTTTCTGAACGAAGGTGTGAAATAAGTGGTTTCCAAGCATTGTCAAGATGAAATCCTTCGTCATGGTTTAGCAGGTTGTCGGCTAGTTGTATTTCTACAGCTTCCTTAACAACTGAGTCCCAGAAAGATGAAGCAGTAGTTAAAATCTTAACATCTATATAATCCATGGCATGGCCAGTAGAAATGCAATGTTCAGCAACTGCTGATTTGTTGGACTGAAGGAGACTTGAGTACCGCTGGTGTTCGATGCATCGTTCCTGTACAGTGCACGTGGTAGCCCTATGTAACATTTTCCTCACTCACAAGGGAATTCATAAATTCCCGCCTTTTGCAAGAGCAGATCATCCACAACAGATCCCAACAAGGCTGCAGTCTTAGCGGGTGGGCGGAATAACACATCCACTTTATGTTTCTTCAAGATTCCAGCAATTTTAGAAGAAATATCATCCACGTATGGAGAAAGGCTGTAGATTTCACTTCACTTTCCACTTCCTCATCCTCATCCTTTTCCTGTGATTTTTCTGCAGTTTTTATTTGCAGGGCTTTCTTAATCTGCTGTTGCAAATAGCCATTTCTCTGAAATATCGCAAGAAGAATTGTTGAGCTGAGGTCATCCAACAATCTTCACAATTTTAAACCCATATCTGAATCAAAACAAATTTAAATAGGTGTTCCTCAGTGAAGCATTCTGGGCCCGTTGTTGTTTCTAATTTATATCAATGATATACAAGCTCCAGACAGCTCAGCAAAAATTCTACAATTTGCAGATGACACGAGTATCATAATTAGTGATAAAAAACAATCACTGTGTACTAGAGCAGAAAAAATGCTCTCATACATACAGTCATGGTTTTATTGAAAAGGGCTACCATGCTCTAATGTATCAGAGACGAAAATGGTAAAATAGGTCTAAGCAATAACCACACATGTAAATTACTAAGAAAGTACTTTAATCAACTCTTGAACTGTAGATAACTGAATTGTTAGCTAGAATTTCCAGATATTTGATGAAAACATGGAAGCAGATCTACCACCTACAGCAAACAAACAAACAAAAAAAACCCTGAAAAACAACAAAGCCAGTGGAGAAGAAATAAAATCATCTCAACCATAACTGGTGTCAAGCAGAAATGACAACTAACCTTCAGATTATGTCTGAAGAAATATGGGAAACTGGAAAGTGGCTCCTATCCATCCTGTGCACAAAAAAGTCATAGGCATTATCTAAATAATTGCACAGGTATATATCTGTTGCCAGTGGGCTGTATTATATTTTTAACAATATTACTAAACAAGGTAGAAGTAACACTTGACAGCCATTTGGGAGAATATCAGAGTGGATTTAGAAAGATCAAATCTGGCGCAGAACAGAATTTCAACTTTTACGTCTATACCAATTCTAAAGACATAGTTTTAACATTTACAGGTTTTAGAAAAGCATTTGATTGACAGGTAGACAGTGGGTAAAGTGACTCGAGAACTTGGCATTACACTAAACTAGCAAACCTTATTCGTGAAACACCCACACACTGAAGCATAAGTAAAGTTTTGGTGTGAAACACCTAAGGCACTCAAAATAACAGGTGAAATGCAGGGTGACATGTTTAGAGGAAATAGTAAGATAATTGAAACAAAAGGCAAAGAACATAAGCTGTCACAATGAGACTGGAGACTTCAGGAAAAAGAGATACTGAAATTCAGTGTCTAGTATTTGCAAATGATTATGCCATTCTTTATAAAAATATAACAAATTCAGAAATACAAATCAACCTCTTAGAAGGAATACCTAACAAAGCAGCTTTAAAAGTTTCTGTAGAAATATTTTTTTAGGACAAACATAAAATAATGACTCAGAAATCCTAGTAACAGATAATGAACAGATAAAGAGGGTTTATAAATTTAAATATTTGGGAGGAAAGATTCAAGGCAATGGCTTCAAAAATATTTGCTGTAGACAAAATAGTATGTAAAATGGAGAAAGCATATGATATAAACATGAACATTTACAACAAGATGTGTGTGTCTAAAAATTTGAAAATACAGCACTACAGCACAGTTGTAAAACCAGAATGTCTCTATGCAAGTGAATGTTTAATGTTGAATTATGAATTATACAAACTTCAAGTCCTAGAATTAAGAATCATTTGAAAAATACTCAGACTGCTAGGAAATCCATGAGTATGAATATTAAGAAGCAATGAAGTATATTGCAGCATAGGAAAAACAATTGAAATGCTGCAGAAGAGCTGGACATTTATACAGAGTGAACAGCAACAGGTTAACCAAACAGATTGTTAAGCATCTTTGGGACAAGATGTCAACAACAGGACAGATTCAAGTAGTTAGGAAAGATTTGGAAAGAAATACAAGAAAAAGACCCAGCAGAATGACAGAATTTCAAGAAGAAAGTGCTGCAAATGGAAGCATTCCAAGGCAGGAAGAAGAAGAGGAAGACAGGGTCAGAATGGTCTGAGGAAGAAAAAAGGATAGATAGTGAAGACGAAGGAAACCTGGAAGAAGAACAAAGGAGGAAGCATTGAAATTAGTATGTGGTCATTAGATACCCCAAACAGAAAAACAAAAAGAAGAAGAATGTTTGTGATGTCATTAATATAAAACATCAATATCAAGGGCCCCACACACTTCCTTGGAGCACATCTACAGTTACATCTACAATGTTCCATATAGTTCTATGCAGTGTCCTCTGTACCGATATATCTTCAGCCTTGTCACGAAGCTCATTTCATTTGTACATATTTTTTATTTAAACCACCCATCATCAATGCATTATGATGTTGGTACATCATTAGAACACTAAATGTTGGGAGCAAAAAGAGAGAGACGTCTTAAGTGAACAGTGTGCACTGTGTTATTGTTACTTATGCAGCCGATACCAATAATGTAACAGTGAGCACACAATGTATGCTTTAACTCAGCCTTTCCCATCATTGTGTTTTGTGTTGTTGGGGGCATTACATGTGATCAAGACAAGTTCATATGCCTAGGGATCAAAGGATACAGTTGTCTTTTCCACCATTTTTACGAAGTACATTACCTTGTTCTCACTTAATGTGGACACATTCTTTAGGTAAATTGTCATTCTATGAATATTATGTTGACACAAAGCACTGCTACATTTTAATTTAAAATGGCTAAGTGGGCAAAATGAGAACAGTGGTGTTTATGAATATGTGGTTTCAACGGTAACGTTTTCACCATGTATGGGGATAATGCCATGGGACAGAGCATGGCAAGGAAAGATTTTCTAATTTAAAGGATGATTGTTTTGACATTATTGACCCTCCATTTTCAGAAAGACCTTCAGCATTTGATGAAGATCATCTGAATGCATTAATCCACGATGATGCACATCATTGCACTCAAGAACCAGAAAATGTGATGAAGTATGACCATTACGTCACTGTGCAGCATTTGATTACAATGGAGAAGGTTCAACAATAAAGCATACGGGTACCACATGCCAAACCATATAAATCAGTGGTTGGCCGTATGTACATTACCCTCTTGCTTGTTCTTGATTAGTGGGTGAATACCACTGACCATTTCTAACCTGTATTGTTACTGATGACTAGAAATTTTGTTTTTATGCTAATGTAAGACAAAGAACAGAAAGGAATGCTTTAGTCCAAACAAAGCAGCAGTACCACATAGACTTCTGAGCATCCACACAAGATGATGTTACGGATATTGTGCAAAGGTCCAGTGTTAGAATATTGCTGCGGGGTGTGGGAGCCTTACCAGGTGGGATTGATGGAGGACATCAAAAGGGTGCAAAAAAGGGCAGCTCATTTTGTATTATCGCATAATAGGGGAGAGAACGTAGCAGATATGATATGTGAGTTGGGATGGAAGTCATTAAAACAAAGACTTTTTCATTGCGGCGAGATCTATTTACGAATTTTCAATCACCAACTTTCTCTTCTGAATGCGAAAATATTTTGTTGAGACCAATCTACATAGGTAGGAATAATCATCAAAATAAAATAAGAGAAATCAGAGCTCCAACAGAAAGGTTTAGGTGTTCATTTTTGCCATGCGCTGTTCGGGAGTGGAACGGTAGAAAGATAGTATGATTGTGGTTGGATGAACCCTCTGCCAAGCACTTAAATGTGAATTGCAGAGTAATCATGTAGATGTAGATGTAGGTGACCATGTGGTGTACTACCGACGCCCCCAGCGGGGAAACGAAACCGACGCCCCCAGCGGGGAAACGAAACCGACGCCCCCAGCGGGGAAACGAAACCGACGCCCCCAGCGGGGAAACGAAACCGACGCCCCCAGCGGGGAAACGAAACCGACGCCCCCAGCGGGGAAACGAAACCGACGCCCCCAGCGGGGAAACGAAACCGACGCCCCCAGCGGGGAAACGAAACCGACGCCCCCAGCGGGGAAACTAACGCCCCCAGTGGGGAAACCAACGCCCCCCAGGAAACTGACAATTGGCTAGTACTACCTGTTGTCACCACTTATTCCCCATTATGTCTGGACCCTCGCGGCTGCTAAACTACTGTTTGGTCTTGGTAAGACAACTTATCTGTGAAAAGTACATTTCTCCACATTGCATTCAGATGGAGCTCTGTGGCTGCCAGCCAGTGTAACATTTTCTCACTGAGTTCCTGTTTTATAGTGGATCATTGTGCGTGCAGTACAGCTTTCCTTGGCCCTCAGTTAACTGCATCATTGGAACTGGGAAGTTGGTCACTCACTACAACTGCTTCGTATCTAGGGGAGGGATTAGTTGGCTCTTACAGGCAAGCTATGTGTTATACTGCTGTGTGCTCAGTATCTTGAGCCAGGCATTCTGCTGATAGTGCCTCCTTCAACAAAATTCTTTAAAATTCTGTTTATAGTAGGGGTAGACTTCTGACATTCCAAAGATTCATCAATCACACAGGTTGATATTTTATCCAAAGTTCCCAATACTCAGGCAACTTCCATTCCCATAGTCACACTTGGGGTGAATTTGTATAGCTTTAAAAATGCACGTTACTACCCCTTAATATTTGTCATGTCAACACAGGATACATAGAAATTCATGACTCTGCCAGATATGTGACAAGCATGGATGGAAAGCCAAATCATTTGCATACTGCAGACGTTTGCTTAACCTTGCACAGCTTACACTGAGGACAGGCCACATATTTGAACAAAATTTCCTTAAACATTTTTGCCATTTATCAGCATGACCAGAGAGAAATCAGCATTGGACTAATATGCCATTTCTGATGACTAACACCTCTGACAACACCTCAGTTACAGTCATCCACTCACAAGCAGCACCACAGGAATATCACAGTCAAGCAAACATTAATGGTTTGAGTTGGAGCCAGGGCATGGGTAATGACAACCAAAGGTGTATTCATTTATTTCTTATGTCTGTTACTTGTAATTAGGGTCTCAGTGATGTTCTAAGGCCTTCCATGACATTTTCCACTGATCTGTGCCTGCAACTATTGTTGCTATGATGGTCTAACACAAGACTGTAACTCACCTCGCCATCATCTTCCTTATCTTCCCCTTCTCCCTGTTCCCTTTTTCGAGCATGATATGCAGTACACTAGGACTCCCATACAAGACAAACATTGTGTGATGAAAACCTGAATAGTATTGTAAACCCCGTGAAGAAATTTGATCTCATTTTGTTGTTGAAGTGTTTGTGGAAGTGCACTTCACAATGTTGATATTGTGCTGGACTATACACAAGCACTGTAATGGAAAGTGAAGTTATAGTTTGGCACATGTGACAGATGAGCTCTGATGGAATATGATCAAATGTTTTGTTGCAACACTTGGCTTACCTAGGCCTGCAACTGGATGATACTGTGAATCATTAGTTTTACTGTTTCTATTCTTTGCCATGAGGTCTGGTTTGTGTTCAAATAGCTATATCAAACTTGGCACCCATTCTACATCTACATCAGTAAAGGCACATAAGTGAGTACTTAAGATGCCAGCATCCAAGTTCAAATGCATCTGGAAGCTTTTAATTGTTGGCATTCTTCTTTCTGGTAGTTCATAATAGATCTAATAGATTATAGTTAATATTCTCTGACAAGTAGCTGACCCAGTAATGTTGATAACTAATTTGATAATGCTGCCTGTCCATTCATTAGAGCTTTAGTGGCTGTATGTAGGTGCACAAGTACATCATTATTTGTTCACACTTTGTCAAAGTACTCTGGGAAATTTTAACCACTGCTTTAAACATTTAAGGATGGTAAGTATTAAGTGTGGTTGTAGTAGTGTGTAACATTTCTTATCATGAACTGTTAAAGGTATCATGTTTCATTCTGTCTTTTAAGAAGAGCTCTTCAAATGTTGCTTTTGTTGTTGGTTATTTTCTCTATCATAAAACATTATAACTTTCATGACTTTAGCTACAGGTAGTTTAATAAATGTATCTGAAACAGAGTGAAGCCCATATGCAACAAGAGCAGCTATTTCAATACTCAGACACTCAATTCCATTATTTGCATAAATGTCCAAAACATCTGTCTCTCTTTCTAGTGAGTTTGCAAAAACAATTAAAAAATGGAAATGTGTAGCTTTGAACTCTGCACCTTCAGGTTACCGTGCAATGCTTCTATCATTTCACCATGGAGAATGGATTTGGGAAGAGCAGGTAATTTTGAGGCCTTAACCTTCATGCCAAAATATGCAGAGATATATTTTCAAGCTGCAAAATGAAGAATATGAGTGGCAGTGGAATACAAAAAACTTGTTGGTAAAACTGGTCTTCCATTCTTAGTTGATTGAATGGTAGACAGTGAGCACTTAGAATCTGAATGCCAATAAATATACTAAGGCTAAGAGTGTGCTTATGTCAGTGATTTGAACCTTCTGAGAGTCAGGTACATAACCTATGCAGTTAAGTAAGCAATCACTAGCATATGGGGCATACATGAATACTGAGTTAGTATCAGACACCTCACATTTACCACACCAATGACACTCATCTCCCCGAGATCAATCCCTGGTCTGGTTTTTATGGCACTATTGCCAAATAGTCTGATCTTTCCTGGCTTTTGTCTAATAAGGCACAATTGTTTGTTTGCTGATGAGTGTACACTGACCCCTACCTCAGCACCTCAATGCCTCGAGCCATCACAATTCTTCAGAAATGAATTTAACAATACCATGGAAGGCACACAGGCACGACAAAAAAAAAAAAAAAAACTGTAAGACAGTGAGCTCTCAGTGAACAAGGCCTCTGTTATATATAGATAACATACACTCACATACTCATGCAAATGCAACTCTCACACACGTGATCACACTCTCTGGCAGCTGAAGCCAGGCTGCGAGCAGTTGCATATGATGAGACAGGCAATCATGTGGGGGTAAGGAGGAGGCTGGGACAGGGTGTGGGAGGGTAACAGGGTAGGGGTGCGCAACAGTAGACTGCTGGAGATGACCTGCAGGAGACAGGACATAATAAGGTTAAAGGCAATAGCAAAGAGGGTCACACTCAAAACAGTACCCTGAGGCACACCAACTTCCTGGTAAAGGTGTCTGACAAGGCAGTACCAACATTCCTTGAAAAATCAATACTTTAAAAATACCTGAAGGACATGGGGCATGTGGCCTCAGAAGTGCCACATGTAGAGAGATCAAGAATACCCATCCTTCAGAAGGTGTTTTAGGCTTTCTGCAAATTTAAAAACACTGCCAGTGTCCGATATATCCACAGAAAACCATTCGCGACACACGTTGACAAAGTGATGAGATGGTCAGCTGCAGGACGGCCTGCTCAAAATCCGCACAGTACAGTGGTCAGTGAATTGCCACACTCTAGTCACTATACCAGCCAGGCATGAATTACATGTTTCATCAGTTTGCAAACACAGCTTGTGGGAGAAATGGGGCAGTAACTAGAAGGAAGGTCTTTTTCCTTACTGGGCTTGGGTACGGGTATGGGAATGACAGTGTCTTTATGCTGGCATCTGGCAAACGGCGCCCTCTGCCCAGATGCAGTTGTACATAAGAAAGAGCAAGTGCTTGCCCACAAAAGAAAGGTTTAGCAACATCCGAATGCAAACATCGTCCAGCACTGTGTTGGAGGATCGATAGGAAGTGAGAGCAAGTTCTCGCCCCCTCATACTAAAGGCAGCTTGTAGCACTTGCTAATCTGCCAAAATAAGGGTACTACCCAAGCCTCCTCCACTTGTTTCTGGTGGAGGAAGGCAGAATGATAGTGGGTGGAGCTTGAAATCTCCGCAGAATAGCAGCCCAATGGATCTTGGTCCTGCAGGGCCCATACAACAGATGAGGTAGTGGAACTGTTAGAAGAACTAGTTAAGGAAATCTAGCTAGATTTTTGCTATCCTGAAGGGTGCAACGACACTGTGCATGCAACTGTTCACAATGAATGCAGTTTGCCATCATAGAATGACGGTTAAAAACATGGAGAACACATCTCTGCATGTGAGTTGAGTCACAACACAGCTCAGTCAATCAAGGCACTGGGACATGGCACAGTAAAGATGAAGTGCGAGAATGGAACATTGTGTGGTGGTAATGATAGCATTTGTAAGATATTCTACCTGGCCATCACAACTGGAGAAATTATGTTACTCAAAGGGTGCCAGGGAACAGTAAATCTTGAGTCATCCCTAGAAAGTTGCCATTTGGGTGTGCATATATGTGGGGTAGGAGTCAGAAAATGGATAGCAAATGGTAAATGGTTGCTTGAGTACGTACTAGAGACAGTGATGAGATGATGGGCAAATTGGGCAGTGCAGGAGATTTCCAGATACGGGTAGGAGTGCATGTAGTATACAAGGAAGATGGGTACTCCCACGATAAGGCAAATGAGGTTAAGGTGACTGAGAAGTTCAGCCTAGAGGGCACCTCTCTCTCAGGTTCTGGGAGATTTCCAAAGGGAATGGTGTGCATTACAGTCAACGAGCAGCAGAAAGGGGTGAGGGAGTTGGCCAATAAGCTGGATGAAGAGTGTCCATGACACCGAATGACTGAAGGATGTAAACAGTACATATGGAAAAGTTCAGGAGAGGAAGTAAAATGCAGACAGGAATAGCTTCAAGCTGGGTAGTCAGGGAGAAGGGTTGACTTTGAACGTCCTTCCATATGAGCAGCATGACTCCCCTCTCTCCTCCTACGATATGGAATGCCATCTTTGGAGAGAGGGAGTCAAAGCAGACTGGGAAGAAATACAAAAGCTCAAATCAGTCTGGAGGATGCAATTTTGTTTCCTGCAGGCAGAGAACTAGCAGAGGCTGCAATTCCAAGAGTAGCTGCAAGTCATCTTTTTGGATTGAAGGCCACTAATATTCCATTGGAATAATGTCATGATTAGGAAAGAGGAGGAGGAAAGAGATGGAGAGGTGGCAACTCAGCGGCCATTCCTGTGTTACATTCTTGACTGCATTTACATAAACTTATGGCTCCTCTTTTTTGGTTTCTTAAACATTTTATTTTATCTGACACATTCCTGACCTTTAGAATTTGTGCCACATATTGGTCCTAAACAACAAGATGTATGAAAAAGAAACCACTTACTGGATAAAGGACTGTTTGCCATGGTCATGGGAGCTGGCAAGTAAGTCAATGCAAGATCTGAAAGATCACAAGAACGATCATTTGATTCTGTTTAATGTACCAGAGACCTATATTAATATTACTGAAAGCAAATCCCTAATGACAAAAGTAACTAAACAGTTACTTTGAAATCACACTGCACAATTTGTGATGCACGTGCTTAAGTACACTAAGGTAGTTTTATTGAATTACTAATCAACACGTGTCAAACATAACAAACACTATGACAAGTATACCTCTCAAAGTAGTTTACTTGGTAGTTATTTCACAAGCAGGAAAGTATTTTCAGAAGAGTTTAGGAAGTTTGACACGCCATGAATGTATGAAGGAGAATGAGTCTGATATCATTCTAGAAAGGTACTTTGAAACGTTTTTGCGATTGCGAGTACCTGTCATTTGTGTTTGTGATATTTGCTCAAAAACAGGGAAATCTCAGTTCCCAACTGCAATCAGTAAGCATTTTAGACAACAGTAAGTGGTAAGTGTCGATTTTAAGGAATATTTATTGTCATGTTTAATGAGTATCAACTATGGTGTAACACATCGCTTTGGTAAAGGTGTACATCTCACAATGTCTATAGTACCGATGAACAATGGTCACCACCACAAAGTGATTATTTTTTTTTAAATTCAAATGATGGCTTTAAACTTTTATACCCTTCTCTGTTGTGCATAATGTGGTGTCACCGCCAGACACCACACTTGCTAGGTGGTAGCCTTTAAATCGGCCGCGGTCCGGTAGTATATGTCGGACCCGTGTGTCGCCACTATCAGTGACTGCAGACCGTGCGCCACCACACGGCAGGTCTAGAGAGACTTCCTAGCACTCGCCCCAGCTGTACAACCATCTTTGTAGTGATGGTTCACTGACAAAATATGCTCTCATTTGCCGAGACGATAGTTTAGCATAGCCTTCAGCTACCTCATTTGCTACGACCTAGCAAGGGGCCCATATCAGTTACTATTGATATTGTGAATCATGTACCATCAAGACAGATTTTCATCATTAATGGATTAAAGTTAAGTATTTCACCAGCTATGTCCATTTTTCTAAATTCTAATTTCCTTGTCCTGTTCCAGACCTCACGCCAGCCTGCATGAGTTAAAACGCATGCATTTTGGCCTCCTCTAGTAACACCTGCCAACCACAACACACAAAATCTAGTGGAGATTGATGCAGCATATCTGCAGGGTGGGATAACGATAATTAGTTTATCGTTCTTCACAGTTCATGATGATTTCAGTGTTTTATTCTATCATGATGATGATGATACCTGGTTAGGGGGCACTCAATGGCGTGGTTATCAGCATCCACACGAATTCCCAAATTTTACATGGTCCAGCCATGCCACTTTCACAAATGATGATGGCAACACAAACAACCAGTCCATGGGTTTATTCCTTGCTGTCTCATTCTTGTTCAGCAATGTGCCTTCCCCCTAGAACTGTCAGCATCATGACAACTGCCATTACATCAGGAGAACGAAGATGAAGTTGAGCTGTCAGTAAGATTCTGTACACTAACCAATGACACATGACTTGACATTAATAATTAAAGAGAGTTACTTGTTTTAAATTAAGAGCCAGTATATGAGTGGTCTTTGAGATATTTTTTGGGTCATTTAGCAGGTAATTTAGACTTGAGATAGCATTTCAGTTAACAGTGCTAAAGAAGTTGCAAAGTTTGTGATGTCAGGAAACAGACTGCCATGGGAGACGCAATGAGACTGAAATGGAGATGAATAGGATATTAATAAAGGAATTTATTTGATTAAGCAAGAGGGTAGTGTGCAGAGTAGCTCAGAATAGGAGGAAGTATTTTAACGGTTCAAAGCCCTGAGCTGATGAACTATGTCCTCACCCTGGGAGGAGGACAGGAAGCAGTGTGGGGTTCATTACATGCCACAGAACCAAACTTTATATGCTACTGGTGAAAATCACACTTGCTCTGCCAGTCTCATACGTGCATCCACTGCTTTCACTCACCTGAGCGATGGGACGCGTGCCTTCCTCCTCAGCAGGGCCTGATTGACAAAAAACGAATTTGCGTGTTAATATAAAAAATACTTTATCTGCACAAGTAAAACAAAATAGTGATAAACTAAGTGTGTTTCAACATGACCTGATAAAGAACAGAATCAATTGTTTCTATCTTTCAGAAAACCTACGGATCAGTGTATAATTGAGCTTCTAATCTACTCAATTATAAACAACCATCAATATTACCGAGTTCCAGAAAGCCAGAACTTTATTCCAGTTGCACGCGTGCTATCTGAAGACTGGCAGGGACAAATAAATGTTTATTGTCATCATTTCACATAATTATTGATCAAATTTTAAAATTTAAAATCCTGTACTGATCTGCTTAATAAAACATACAATCTTATGTTACACAGTTAACACACTGTGTCACGTTTAACATTTAGGAACTGTGTGTATGCTTGTTTATGCACCTTCACTAATTGCATTCATGTACCAACATTATATTCATCCAGTATTTGGCAATGAGAGCACTTAGTGTTTTGCAGAAAACTTCACCAATAATTTTAAATAATCATGAATTTCTCTCACAGATACCCCACAGAAAGTAATAGCAAAAATGTTTATCACTTACCACATTTTTGCTGTTTGTGCAGTAATAATGCCACATCAAACACATTCAATGTAACACTCCTTTCTTTACTTACAGATGGGTACAAGTAGTGAGGAGAATCAGTGGCAGGTGAGGCAGATTATTTCTCAGGTGGATTTTTTGTAGAGGTGAGACAGAAAGAAAATCAGATGCGTATGGGAACAGGATGGATTAGGAGACACAATAGGAATGAGGTGGAAGTGGGTGGTGTAGCATCTGGCTGGTGCTTTACAATCCTGCCTTATGCCACACAACAGAGGTATGTCAGTTGCTGGCATCTTAACAGGCTTGAAACTGAAACTCACCCTCAGTGCAGCGGATCTTGCCAATGACAGCCACTGCATGGTTTCCACCCTGGAGCCATGCGACACTGGACAACTTAACAGTATTTCTCCACTACATAGCCTTTGTAGGGGAATGTACAGTGGCTCACCGGCCAACCCAAGTTCCAGACTCGACATCAACTATATACTTTGGAATGCATGACTATATTAATAAGAATGCAGCCCACAATATTGGCATTGCCAGTGCAACCTACAGCAGTGTTTGTCAGTTGTTACAGACAGAGTGCTCAACAGGAAGCTTCAAGAATAGTTTTCATATTAGTGGCAATCTTTTCATGCATCAGGGCATTCTCTACCTTGCCTTCATCAGAAAGTTGTTTCATTTGCTTCATGTTGGCATGTACCATCTGTGCCACAATGAAACACTCTTCCTCTTGCCCACTCAGGAACATCTCTCTTCTTGTGCTTTTATAATTCATTTTTTGTCTCTGGAAGCTTTCTACCAGTGTCTTGTGATCCATTAGGTAGCCTTCATCTCTGTGTTCAAGTGCTTCTGCATAGTGTTTGAATGGTTTTGCTCCGTGTTCAAATGCCTTGTGCCACTTCTTTCTTTCATCCTGGTATCTTTCTGCCTGCCCCATTCCACATCATCATCCCTCCTTACTGATGTCTTCGCCCAATTTCTGTATTTTTCTTCCAGGTGTGTGCCTCATGGATGGCACTGCCATCTCATCCATGGGGATGACAGTTCATACTTTTGGCTGCTGTTACAGTCAAAACTATTCCTCTGAGCACAGCAACATTGGAATCTAGGACATCATCAGTGCAGCTTGCAGTGCTCAGCTTAGCTCATATTAGTGACAACCTTACAGCATATCAGGAATATTTTTATGTTGCTTGCACTAGGAAGCTGTTTCACTTGCCCAACATTATCATGTGCCTTCTGTGTTGCAATGAAGTTCTAATGTTCATGGCTACCTGAGCACATCTCTCTCCTTGTGCATTGATCATCCAAGTTAGGTGGGACATATGACCACGAGTGTGGGTGGCAGATGGGGCAAGGCAGCTCCCTGCTGGACTCCCTGTAGAGAGGTGAGGCAGAAAGATGAACAGATTGGTAGTGAAAGTCTTGATGGGAAATATTTTATGGACAAAGGTACTGGCACCAGAGACAAATCTAGTGAACAGGAAGTCATACTGTATTATCAGCCATTCTCTCCAAAAGCATTGACACATTCATCCCATATGCTTCTGTTGTTTTCACTCTACTATACACTCCCAGCACCTTCATTTCAGAGGTGATCAGTTTTCACATGTTATAAAGTAGATCATAGAAACCTTATTTCTGCTGACTGGATTCTTCATAACCACCCTATCCATAATTCAAAAGACAGCACCATAAATAATTGTAAACAATTAATTCCAAGAAACTACTGGGACATTCAAGACAAAATAAGGAAAAGAAAAGAAATGTCTCCAGTACACTATCTCATGAGAAAGAAGAAAAACAGTACATCAAAAGAACAGTATCTGTACATTTGTGGTGGTAGATTTCCTACTACAGTCACGATTTTGATATGATTTTCATTAATAAAGACATGCATTAATTTTAGTTACAAGGCACAGACATCAGTTTTCTTCAAGAATGAGTTATCCGTGAAAATATATGTCAAATAGTATATACCTAGCAAATAATGTAACAAAGATAAATAATATCTACACTGTCTTTGCCATCCACAATGAAGCCAAAGATAGGAAGCTCCTTCTACAAAACATACTGTACTCACTTCTGTACCAACAAAGAAAAAAAACACATTCTAGCATCACCTGTCAGCTTCTGGGTTCTAATTGTACATAAACTGAACAACAGATCACAGTACACAATGAAATGGGACATTCCTATGGTTGTGAAGGTTCTGAAACAAACATTTTGGCAGGACCTTTATGTCTGATTGACCACAGAAAGGTTAAGAGAGCCCCTGAAAATGTTAGTGTCAAATAATTTATGGTAGTGCTGAATGCATCAGCTATGACCATTTATAAACTAGATTCACACCCCAATATTTCCATTTAAGTTACTACCCTAATAGGTTGTACAAAAATGTTCAGTTTTGAAATACAAATCATCCACAGTTTCTTCTACTCACATCATTCATTCATTCATTGGAGTCCCACTGTTTGATTAAGCCTCTTCCCTGGCTTCTCCTGGTATTCTGGTCTCAAGCTACAGGCATTCCAGCTTGTAGTCCATGTAGCCTAATATCCACTCAATGCCTCTCATCAGACTGTCACCTCAATGTTCCCCCCGCTCACCTCTCTAGGATAGGAGCATGTAATTGTCTTATCCTATCTGTCACTCACTCCATCACTTCATGTATCACTCATCTCCACTGCCTCCCCACTACGTCTCCAACTCCTGCCTGTTCCCTGTCCATTTTTCTGTTTCCTTTTCCCTCCCAGTAATTCTCAGCACACATATTTCCACAGCTATATCGGCAAACTTTGTATTTCTGTAAGTCAGTAAATACTCGCCCCAAATCAAAGTCCTCAATATTCAAAAACATAAATATAATAAATTATATTGTGATTTCTGGATTCTAATTCAATTGTGTATGGTGGACTGACTAAGGGGTTGCAGAAATCACATAGATAAGAACTATAAACACACTATCCAATCAAAATACCTGGGCACCCTTATGTAACGGGCAACTGAGCACTTTAATTCAATGAGAGGTGGAGCTACTATTATAGGAAGTGAAATGATAATTATATGGACACCCTAGCTGCAAACAGGCGGTGATGTACTTCATTGGGGAATGTTGAAAATGAGTCCCCCGACCAGGACTCGAACCTGGGATCTCCTGCTTACATGGCAGACGCTCTATCCATTTAATTATCATTTCATTTCTAGCAAAGCTGCATGGTCATCCACAGTAATTGTTCTTTCGGGAACAGATACTACCGTCATATATAGTTAAAATATGGCTTCCCGGCCATTGACCTTGTGCGAATGCACACGATGTGCCCAAACTCATACGGGACTTGGTAGATTAATCTGCCACGAGTAATGAGTATGATCGGCAAACATCTGTTAGGCACACTACGAATGTAGTGGTGTGGACATGTTGGGAATGTGGATCTCACGGGGAGTGTGCAAGGGATAAGTCCCTGCAGACGCACTATCCTCTGTGCCCGCGGTGGCTCAGATGGATAGAGCGTCTGCCATGTAAACAGACGATCCTGGGAACGAGTCCCGGTCGGGCCACACATTTTCAACATGTCCCCAATGAAGTACATCACCACTTGTTTGCAGCTAGGGTGTCCATTTAATTATCATTTCATTTCTAGCAAAGCTGCATGGTTATCCATGGCAATTGTTCTTTCGGCAACAGATACTGCCATCATATATATTATATGAAGTGGCAGGTAATACTGTTTTGTAAGCAGAATTTATCAGTCAGGGATCTGAGTACACTGACCATGGACTTTTCTTTGCATTACACCTGAATAATTAACACAGGGATGCATTTCAGCCCTTCCAAACTTGCCCAAGTCAGCTGTCAGTGATGTGACAGTTAAGTGAAAATGTGAAGGAACAACCAATGCTACATGAAGTCCAGGCACACACAGTACACTGATGGACAAGTGTTTCTATCATTGTGGTAGAAAATAATAAAAACCAGCTTGCAGTTAGCTGCTGCAGTCACTCTTCAGTTTTGAAGTGCAGCTAGGAGCCCGCTAAGGAAATGGCTGTGTACAGGGAGTTAAAAAACTGGTTACAATGGCTGAGCAGCTTCTGGAAACAACATATTTCTGTTCAACATAAAGTCACACTGACTGTAGCATAAAAACCTATGACTGCTGGTGAGTGGATGAGTGGAAACGAGATTTGGAGTGACAAACAGTGCTATACTCTGTGGGTATCCGATGGAAGAATTTGGATGTGGTGACTACTAAGTGAACATTATCTGCCATTACCTCTACTGCCAACAATGCAGTGCAGAGCAGGCAGTGTAACAATATGCAATTTCTCCTCTTTAACTTGTTCTCCCCTTATTGTACTTCAGGATATGATAAATGCAGAAGGGTAAGTACATATTTGACAGTATTGTGTACTATACACAGCAGAGGAACAGTTCACAGACAATGACTGATTTGATCAGCTCAACAATGGTGCCTCTCATGAATCAGCATTGCTAGGCAAAGGCTTATAACCATAACCAGTGGCATTCCTGAAGAATGCTTGCCTACCAATGTTCCAACCTGAAAGCAATGGATCAAATTAGGAATTAGTTATAATGGCACCTTCACTCCATACCCTGTTTCCAATATTTCTACCTTCTCTGGTATCAGCTATCAAGAAAGAATGGGCTGGCATCCACCCACAGAGATTTCGAAATGTCAAAGTGTCCCCAGAAGAGTTTAAAATCCTCATAAAGGAGAACACAAAATCTTAATGTCCGTTAATAGGTGTCCAGATACATTTGATTCTCTAGTGTACAGAGCAGGAATGTAAGCCTCCCACAGTGGGCTCTTACTCTTACTCACCAGGTGACTTCGCTGCACCTGCAGTACTGGGTCCAGCCTCTGGTGACCGTAGCTGCTGTTGTTCTGCACTGCCTACTATTGTACACACAGAGAGTAAAACGTCTTTTAAGTACTTTATGTACTGCTTTAGTTAAGGCTGCAATTACGTGTAAATTTACTCTTACTCACCAGGTGACTTCGCTGCATGTATGTCCCCAGCCACAGTACTGGTTCCAGCCTCCGGTGTCCGCTGCCGCTGTGGTTCTGCACTGGATACTATTGTACACACAGAGAAGAAAACATCTTTCAAGTACTTTATGTTCACTTTAGTGACATGCTCTTAAATTATGGCTGCAATTGAGGGTAAATTTGCGTATTTTATCATGGACAATGATGTACTGAGGCTATAACCAATCTCAGAAGCCATAGTTACGAAAAGAAATCCACATTCATGGCATATAGGAAAAAAAATTTAAAAAACTTTGGACTGTGTTCACTGGGCACCATGTTCACAGACTGTGCTTGTACGTACCACTCCAGAGGAGAGATGCACATATCAATGACTTCTTATCAATGAATGCCATTTTGAAAGAAGTGTTGTGTACACATTATGAAAAGAGCAATAGAAAACAACATGTCAAACATAAACGTACAGATATTGTTCATTACTGTTATTTCTATTTTGTGTGTGGTGACTTACATCAGGGGACAATATGCACCTTCAGCACTGTACAGCTATCGCAGCAGCTTTGGGTGCCAAACTACATGTGTGAAAATAAGTATTCTGTGGGGTCACCACACGGTCCTATAAAGCAATAGGCTGCCAAAGGAGTTGTTTCAACAACTGATGTATGTTGTGAGACACAGAAGAGGAACCTTCAAAATTATTGTGAGTGGCCCTCTAATACTGAATGAAGGTGATCTTTTAGTGTAGTTCACAAGTGTGATGATGAAGGGAATAAATAATTTGTTAAGTCAAAAGTGACATAGTAAGTTATTTATAAAAATGTGATGCTTCAAAGGCATCAATATTGAATTTTAAAGTAATTATAACAGAGTTTGAGAAGAAGTATAGAAGATAAGGTACTGAATATAATACATCATTGTATTAAATAGTTACACCACATGACACCTGACTGCAGTGTTAGGAGACAAACAACATGTAACGGAAGCTGTGTTGACAGAGGAGTGAGACAAGTGTCAGAGTCCTGCACAACTGAGTAAGCGAGCACAAAATGTGAGATCAGGAGACCACAGCCTAACTTGATAGGCTGCCCACCCCACCTGTCATAGCCATGCACAGAAGTTGTGACTGAGCCTTATACAATGTACAGATATAGTTTAAGTCCTTTTGGTCACACATATTATAAACTTGCCAGTCAGTACTATAGGCAAAATATCAAAGGTGGTGGTGTATGCATTAATCTAAATCCCAAGCTTAAATTTAAGTTAAGATATGAGGCTAAACCATTAATCATAGAAAAGAAAGTACTTGTTGCAGCAATTTACAGATCACCATCAGGAGATACTGAAGTCTCTCTTAAGAATTTGGAAGAAATGCTCGACATTTTTCTCAAATGAGAACTCTGCCATAATTCTTTGTGGTGACTTTAATATTAATCTATTGGTCCAGAGTTCGGTAAAATACAAGTTTTTAGACATACTAACTTGTTTCCCCACGTATCAGCTCCCACTAGAACAACAGATTCCAGTGAAAGCCTAATAAATAACATCTTCTCAAATGTGGTCACACATGAAGTTGCAGTTACAAAAGTGAATATAGTATTATCAGATCATAATGCACTAACCTTTAATCTCACTGCAACTCCCAAGGAGGGGAAAATAAAAAGGAGTACAAACAATTTTTCTCTACTGAAAACTGTAATCAGTTCAAAAATAATGTTAAAAATGCAGTTTGGCCAGAGGTCTTGGCACAAACAAACACAAATGATGCTTACAATACATTTGCTTCCACTTTTATGGCATACTTTGAAATGTGCTTCCCAAAAAAGCTTTTGAGTTACAGATCATCTGGATCCAAAGGGACCTGGAGTACATCCGGAATTAAAACGTCAAGTGAAACCATGATATTACTAAGTATAAAGTTAAAAACATGTCATGATCAGCAGTTTGTTGAGTATGTGAGAACATACAAACAGACTTACCGCAAAGTAATATCAAAAGCAAAATTATTAAGTAATGATAGATTAATAAGGCAGGCTAGTAACAAGTCCAGAATGATGAGGTAAAAAAAAAAGAAAAAAAATTTGGGTCAAACTAAAGAACAGGAAATCCATCTTAAAAATAATGAAAATATCCCCATAGAAAAAACGCCATGGCAAACAATGTAAACCATTATTTTGTTAATATTCCCCTTACTTTAAGCAACAATTAACAGTGATGTGTCTAATGGTAAATACCAGCATGATGGCAATCCCATCAGACGAGCATTAAGTTCTAAAAGTCATTAAATGCTTGAAATCCAAATTGTCCTCTGGTTTGGATGATGTACCTGTATCAATAATTAAAAAATTGCTCCACGTGTTGTCGAACCTATAGTGCACATAGCAAACTTGTCCCTTAGTGAAGAGATATTTCCGGATAAACTTAAAATCTCTAAAGTTATACCTCTATACAAAAATGGTGACAGACATAAAATAGAAAATTACCAACCTATATCTCTCCTCCCATCCTTCTCCAAAATACTTGAGGAATTTATGAAAATCAGGGTTACAAAATATCTAGAAAAAATAAACTAATAAATAACAGTACAGAAACAGCCATATTGCACAGAAATAGTAAGAAATTTTGAGTCAAATAAACAGGTTGTTGGAATTAATCTAGATTTAGCCAAAGCCTTCAATACTGTGAACAATGTAATATTACTAGGGAAACTTGAAGCAATATGCATCAGGGGTACCGTTAAAAATTAGTTTGAATCCTATCTGCAAAACAGGTCACAAGTTGTTGAGCTGAGGTCATCCAAGAATCTTCACAATTTTAAACCCATATCTGAACCAAAACAAATTTAAATAGTTGTTTCTCAGGGCAGCATTCTGGGCCCATTATTATTTCTAGTTTATATCAATGACATACAGGCTCCAGACAGCTCAGCCAAAATTCTACTATTTGAAGATGACACGAGTATCATAATTAGTGATAAAAAAAGAATCACTGTGTACTACAGCAGAAAAAATGCTCTCATACATACAGTCATGGTTTTATTGAAAAGGGCTACCATGCTCTAATGTATCAGAGACGAAAATGGTAAAATAGGTCTAAGCAATAACCACACATGTAAATTACTAAGAAAGTACTTTGATCAACTCTTGAACTGTAGATAACTGAATTGTTAGCTAGAATTTCCAGATATTTGATGAAAGCATGGAAGCAGATCTACCACCTACAGCAAACAAACAAACAAAAAAACCCTGAAAAACAATAAAGCCAGTGGAGAAGAAATAAAATCATCTCAACCATAACTGGTGTCAAGCAGAAATGACAACTAACCTTCAGATTATGTCTGAAGAAATATGGGAACTGGAAAGTGCCTCCTATCCATCCTGTGCACAAAAAAGTCATAGGCATTATCTAAATAATTGCACAGGTATATATCTGTTGCCAGTGGGCTGTATTATATTTTTAACAATATTACTAAACAAGGTAGAAGTAACACTTGACAGCCATTTGGGAGAATATCAGAGTGGATTTAGAAAGATCGAATCTGGCGCAGAACAGAATTTCAACTTTAAGTCCATACAAATTTTAAGACATAGTTTTAACATTTACAGGTTTTAGAAAAGCGTTTGATTGACAGGTAAACAGTGGGTAAAGTGACTCGAGAACTTGGCATTACACTAAACTAGCAAACCTTATTCGTGAAACACCCACACACTGAAGCATAAGTAAAGTTTTGGTGTGAAACACCTAAGGCACTCAAAATAACAGGTGAAATGCAGGGTGACAACATGTTTCCACACCACCTCAACTGCATCTTAGAGGAAATAGTAAGATAATTGAAACAAAAGGCAAAGAACATAAGCTGTCACAATGAGACTGGAGACTTCAGGAAAAAGAGATACTGAAATTCAGTGTCTAGTATTTGCAAATGATTATGCCATTCTTTATAAAAATATAACAAATTCAGAAATACAAATCAACCTCTTAGAAGGAATACCTAACAAAGCAGCTTTAAAAGTTTCTGTAGAAAAAATTTTTTTAGGACAAGCATAAAATAATTACCCAGAAATCCTAGTAACAGATAATGAACAGATAAAGAGGGTTTATAAATTTAAATATTTGGGAGGAAAGATTCAAGGCAATGGCTTCAAAAATACACTCCTGGAAATGGAAAAAAGAACACATTGACACCGGTGTGTCAGACCCACCATACTTGCTCCGGACACTGCGAGAGGGCTGTACAAGCAATGATCACACGCACGGCACAGCGGACACACCAGGAACCGCGGTGTTGGCCGTCGAATGGCGCTAGCTGCGCAGCATTTGTGCATCGCTGCCGTCAGTGTCAGCCAGTTTGCCATGGCATACGGAGCTCCATCGCAGTCTTTAACACTGGTAGCATGCCGCGTGGACGTGAAACGTATGTGCAGTTGACGGACTTTGAGCGAGGGCGTGTAGTGGGCATGCGGGAGGCCGGGTGGACGTACCACCGAATTGCTCAACACGTGGGGCGTGAGGTCTCCACAGTACATCGATGTTGTCGCCAGTGGTCGGCGGAAGGTGCACGTGCCCGTCAACCTGGGACCGGACCACAGCGACGCACGGATGCACGCCAAGACCGTAGGATCCTACACAGTGCCGTAGGGGACCGCACCGCCACTTCCCAGCAAATTAGGGACACTGTTGCTCCTGGGGTATCGGCGAGGACCATTCGCAACCGTCTCCATGAAGCTGGGCTAAGGTCCCGCACACCGTTAGGCCGTCTTCCGCTCACGCCCCAACATCGTGCAGCCCGCCTCCAGTGGTGTCGCGACAGGCGTAAATGGAGGGACGAGAGAATATAGCGATGAGAGTCGCTTCTGCCTTGGTGCCAATGATGGTCGTATGCGTGTTTGGCGCCGTGCAGGTGAGCGCCACAATCAGGACTGCATACAACCGAGGCACACAGGGCCAACACCCAACATCATGGTGTGGGGAGCAATCTCCTACTGTGGTGTCACCGCCAGACACCACACTTGCTAGGTGGTAGCTTAAATCGGCCGCGGTCCATTAGTACATGTCGGACCCGCGTGTCGCCGCCATCAGTACTTGCAGACCTAGCGCCACCACATGGCAGGTCTAGAAAGACGGACTAGCACTCGCCCCAGTTGTACGGACGACATTGCTAGCGACTAGACATACGAGGCCTTCCTCTCATTTGCCGAGAGACAGTTAGAATAGCCTTCAGCTAAGCACATGACTACGACCTAGCAAGGCGCCATTAGCCTTACCTACTTTGAGAGTTATAGTATAAATGTCTCAAGAAGAACGCTGTATTCATCAGAGAATAAAAGTTAAGTATAAAGCAACTATGTACTTTTCTTGCTACCATTCAATAGTTATCCTGTTTCAGACTTCACGCCCGTCTGCATTAGTTAGCGTGCCTTTCGGCTACCTCCGAGTGGTGTGGCTGTCTTGCTACGCCACAACAGTTTGGCGACGAGTCAACGTGTTCTTCCTACTTGTTTTGCTCTGATTTGATTTGCTTGTGTCATGGCTTCGCCACAATCTCCAGATGTACTGTCCGAATTTTATCGCTTGCAGCATCAGCAGACGCAGGCGTTATTGGATGCCCTGGGACAGCTCGTCCAGGGTCAACGTGCGCTGCAAACCGATGCGGCCGCCGCCGCTTCCTCACAGATACCGCAGCCACAACATGCAGTTGCACCGCCGTTTCGCCAGTTCGATTCCACTCAAGAATCTTGGGCGGAATATTCCCGACAGCTGGATTTTCATCTGGCAGCCTACAGAATTCAAGGTAACGAGCGGCAGCCTCACTTATTGTCTTGTGTCGGCGTGCAAACGTACCGTGTGATAGTGAAATTGTTTCCCCGACGCGACGTAGCTACACTGTCCTACGAAGAAATTGTGTCGGCTTTAGATGCCTATTTCAAAGAAACAGTTAATGTAGTTGCAAAACGGTATACGTTCTTTCGTACGAAACGTACGGCCGGTCAAACTAATAGGGAGTGGGTTGCAACTTTGCAAGGCCTTACTAGGGATTGTGAATTTCAGTGTGACTGTGGCCTTCCTTATTCAGATACAATGGTGCGTGATGCAATAGCACAGAACGTTTCTGATGTTCGCATAAGGGAACAGATTTTGAAACTAGTTAATCCCTCCCTTCAACAAGTGATAGACATATTGGATAGGCAAGACACACTTGACTGTGCTCAGGAATCTTTTGAAGCTTCGCCAGCAGTGTGTAACATTAACCGGCCCGCTGGACGCGCTGCGCGGCCCGGTAACCGGCCCTCGCGCACTTCGACGCAGCTGACGCCGCGCTCTAAACCAGGTGTGCCTCGCCAGCGCACAAATGCAGTGAAATCATGCCCGCGGTGTGCAACTAGACATTCGCGTGAAAATTGCCCGTCACGCCAAGCTATTTGCTTTTACTGTCACAAGAAAGGACATGTTCAAAGTGTTTGCCAGAAAAAGCTCAGATCAGACAATCACAACCGTTCCAGGCCCTTTGCTTCGCGCCGGAATCAAACCAAGGACACTCAGGCTCGGGAACCTTCGCCCATGGACATTCACGTAGTTAATGCCACTCCGCCCAGTGTTACTCTTTCTAACAGTGACTGAGTTCGTCCCACAAAAAGTGTGCGTCGACGTCGACGGCAATCCCGTCACGTCGCAAGTGATTCTGTACCAGTGTCTGTTCACATTGCACAAAACAGTCGCTCTTGTCGTCAGCAGGACAATAAACTTTTTGTAGATTTGGACTTTGCCGGACAAGTGATACCGTTCCAGCTCGATACCGGAGCTGCAGTTTCATTGCTCAATCACGCCACGTACAAACAACTGGGCGCACCGCCGTTGCGTGCCGCAAAAGTTCAGCTCACTAGTTATTCAGGACAGCATATCCCTGTGTTAGGACAGTGCAGCCTTCTTGCAACATACAAGGGACAAACAAAACTTGTGTCATTTTACGTTCTTCGTTCTTCTGCTGCAGTGAACTTGTTTGGTTTAGATTTATTTCAATTGTTTAACTTGTCTATTGTGAATCAGGTCCTATCAGTGAACCAGACTGTGCCTTCAGCCAGTGTTTCTAGTCTATGTGCGGAATTTGCAGACATTTTTGCACCGGGCCTTGGTTGCGCTCAGAACTATGAAGCACATTTGGAACTAAAAGTCAACGCGCAACCGAAATTTTTCAGAGCGCGCAATGTTCCCCACGCATTGCGTGATGAGGTCGCAAGAACATTAAAAGATTTAGAATCGCAAGGTGTCATTAAACGTGTGCAGGCTTCTCTCTGGGCCTCACCCTTAGTGATTTTGCAAAAACCTTCCGGCAAATTGAGACTTTGCGTGGACTTCAAAGCGACAGTGAATCCGCAACTAGTGCCTGCTACTTTTCCTTTGCCCCGCCCGGAAGATCTCTTTGACAAACTGTGCCCGGGAAACTATTTTTCAAAGTTGGACCTAGCAGATGCGTACTTGCAAATACCGGTGGACGAAGAATCCCAGCGCGTATTGGTGGTTAACACGCATCTCGGATTGTACAGATTCAAAAGACTGCCATTCGGGTGTGCATCCGCCCCTGCATTGTTTCAGCAATATTTACAAACTATTTGTGCGTCGGTCCCTACTGCAGCAAACTATCTGGACGATATAGTGATATCAGGAAAGACAGAAGCAGAACATTTACAAAATCTCCGTACATTATTTCAGGTCTTGCGACAGAATGGTCTTCGCTTGCGGAAGGACAAATGTGTGTTTTTTGCTCGTGACTTGCCGTATCTGGGACATGTTATTAATGCTCAAGGCATCCATCCGAGTCCAGGGCACCTCCGTGCCATACAGGACTTGCCTTCGCCGCAAAATGTGAAGCAGCTACAGAGTGTGTTGGGAAAAATTAACTATTATCATAAATTTCTTCCTCATGCCTCTTCCATTTCAGCTCCGCTTCATCGCTTACGCCGTAAAGGTGTTCCGTTCGTCTGGTCGACGGAATGCGAACGCGCCTTTCGCCAATTGAAATCGGCGTTGCTTTCAAATACTTGCCTTACGCCATTCGATCCCCGGAAACCCCTTTTGTTGATGGTAGATGCATCGGATTTCGGGATCGGTGCTGTGCTTGCGCACAAAGATGGTTCGCCTGATCGCCCTATTGCCTTTGCGTCCAAATTGCTCTCGTCAGCGCAAAGAAATTATTCCCAGATAGAGAAAGAAGCTTTGGCTCTCGTGTTTGGTGTTACGAAGTTTCACGATTTCTTGTATGGTCGTCACTTTACCATCATTACAGACCACAAACCTTTGACATCGCTTTTTCATCCGAACAAGCCTGTACCTCCACGTACAGCGCAGAAATTCATTCGCTGGTCTCTTTTCCTCTCGCAGTACCGCTACGATATCTTGTACCGGTCCACTGCTCAGCACGGAAACGCCGATGCGTTGTCCCGTTTGCCAGTTGCTGAGGATACAGCATTCGATTCTTCCGAACTTGCTTGCATGTTCATTGATGCGGAAACTGATGACGTGGTCGAATCGTTTCCGATTGATTTTTGTCGTGTAGCTACAGCCACAGCTGCTGACCCTGTCCTTGCTACCGTTTTGCGTTTTGTTGCTACGCAATGGCCCTTGTCGAAGTCGCGGATCGAGGATCCGTTGGTTCGCAGATTTTTTGCTCACAAGGAGAGACTTTTTGTACGACGTGGTGTTTTGTTGTTGCGTTCTGATAATGATCAGTCTAGGGTCGTGGTCCCACGTTCGTTACAGTCATCTGTCTTAACGCTTCTCCACCAAGGACATTGGGGTATAGTGCGTCCGAAACAACTTGCTCGTCAGCACTGTACTTGGTTCGGAATCGATGCTGCGATTACGAATATGTGCTCTTCTTGCATGGCGTGTGCCGAACAACAATCCGCACCGCCGCGGAAATTCTTTGCTTGGCCGAAAGCCGCTTCCCCTTGGCAACGCTTACACATAGATTTTGCAGGTCCCTTCTGGAATGCTCGATGGTTGGTTGTTGTCGATTCCTTCAGTAATTTTCCTTTTGTTGTCCGGATGTCTTCCACGACGTCATCTGCCACCATCCAAGCATTGTCTGCTATCTTTTGCATTGAAGGTCTTCCACAGACTATTGTTTCCGACAATGGCCCGCAATTCATGTCCGCAGAATTTCAGTCATTCTGCAAGGCCAATGGTATTCAACATCTGACATCCGCGCCGTTTTCGCCGCAGTCAAACGGTGCCGCTGAACGTTTGGTCCGGACTTTCAAGTCACAGATGTTGAAATTGAAAGAGTCGCATTCTCGGGAGGATGCGTTGTTGCTCTTTCTGTCTTCGTATCGCTCTCAGCCCCGCGATGGTCGCTCGCCGGCTGAGTTGCTTCACGGTCGTCCTCATCGAACCTTGATGTCTTTGCTGCATCCGCCGCATCAGGTTCCTGTGCAGCGGCAGACTCCTGCTTTTGCTCCTGGCGACGTTGTATTCTATCGTAACTATCGCGGTTCACGGCGTTGGCTCGCAGGGCGCATTCTTCGCTGCCTCGGCCGCGCGATGTATTTGGTTTTGGGGGCCTCTGGTGAGGTGCGTCGGCATCTCAATCAGCTGCGCCTCTGTCGTCGCCTGGGTTCTGCCGCTCCCCGTCTGCTTTCAGCGACGGAGCCGTCCGGTCAGCGCCCTGGGGACCCATCTACTGGCTCGCCTCATCCCCAGGTGTTACCGACGATGCCTTCCATTTTGCCCCATGGCGTCGCGCCGCCGCCGCCGGCGCCGCCCGCAGAGGACGCTTCGCTGCAGCCGCCATCCGCCTCCCTGGGTCACGCGCCGCCGATGGCTTCCCGTGACCAGCTGTCGGCCGCCCTGGACCTCTTGCCCGCTCCGGACCACATGGCGTCATCGCGCGTCGGATACCCCGACGCCATGGAGGTCGACCCTTCGGGCCCTCCTGTTTCATTACGGGCGCATGCGCCGCCTGTTGACGTGCACCCTGGAGTAGGTTTCCAGGCGTTTCCTAGCTCCCCTCGGACCGAATGGCCGGGTGCGGGTGGCACAGCCTCGCCTGTTGTTAGGCTCCCCACCTCATCGGATACGTCAACATGGGGCCCTCCCCACGGCGGGCCGAAGCCTTATAACACGACCGTTCGCCGATTTGTGGGGGAGGAATGTGGTGTCACCGCCAGACACCACACTTGCTAGGTGGTAGCTTAAATCGGCCGCGGTCCATTAGTACATGTCGGACCCGCGTGTCGCCGCCATCAGTACTTGCAGACCTAGCGCCACCACATGGCAGGTCTAGAAAGACGGACTAGCACTCGCCCCAGTTGTACGGACGACATTGCTAGCGACTAGACGTACGAGGCCTTCCTCTCATTTGCCGAGAGACAGTTAGAATAGCCTTCAGCTAAGCACATGACTACGACCTAGCAAGGCGCCATTAGCCTTACCTACTTTGAGAGTTATAGTATAAATGTCTCAAGAAGAACGCTGTATTCATCAGAGAATAAAAGTTAAGTATAAAGCAACTATGTACTTTTCTTGCTACCATTCAATAGTTATCCTGTTTCAGACTTCACGCCCGTCTGCATTAGTTAGCGTGCCTTTCGGCTACCTCCGAGTGGTGTGGCTGTCTTGCTACGCCACAACACCTACACTGGCCGTACACCACTGGTGATCGTCGAGGGGACACTGAATAGTGCACGGTACATCCAAACCGTCATCGAACCCATCGTTCTACCATTCCTAGACCGGCAAGGGAACTTACTGTTCCAACAGGACAATGCACGTCCGCATGTATCCTGTGCCACCCAACGTGCTCTAGAAGGTGTAAGTCAACTACCCTGGCCAGCAAGATCTCCGGATCTGTCCCCCATTGAGCATGTTTGGGACTGGATGAAGCGTCGTCTCACGCGGTCTGCACTTCCAGCACGAACGCTGGTCCAACTGAGGCGCCAGGTGGAAATGGCATGGCAAGCCATTCCACAGGACTACATCCAGCATCTCTACGATCGTCTCCATGGGAGAATAGCAGCCTGCATTGCTGCGAAAGGTGGATATACACTGTACTAGTGCCGACATTGTGCATGCTCTGTTGCCTGTGCATGCTCTGTTGCCTGTGTCTATGTGCCTATGGTTCTGTCAGTGTGATCATGTGATGTATCTGACCTCAGGAATGTGTCAATAAAGTTTCCCCTTACTGGGACAATGAATTCACGGTGTTCTTATTTCAATTTCCAGGAGTGTATTTGCTGTAGACAAAATAGTATGTAAAATGGAGAAAGCATATGATATAAACATGAACATTTACAACAAGATGTGTGTGTCTAAAAATTTGAAAATACAGCACTACAGCACAGTAGTAAAACCAGAATGTCTCTATGCAAGTGAATGTTTAATGTTGAATTATGAATTATACAAACTTCAAGTCCTAGAATTAAGAATCATTTGAAAAATACTCAGACTGCTAGGAAAGCCATGAGTATGAATATTAAGAAGTAATGAATTATATTGCAGCATAGGAAAAACAATTGAAATGCTGCAGAAGAGCTGGACATTTATACAGAGTGAACAGCAACAGGTTAACCAAACAGATTGTTAAGCATCTTTGGGACAAGATGTCAACAACAGGACAGATTCAAGTAGTTAGGAAAGATTTGGAAAGAAATACAAGAAAAAGACCCAGCAGAATGATAGGATTTCAAGAAGAAAGTGTTGCAAATGGAAGCATTCCAAGGCAGGAAGAAGAAGAAGAGGAAGACAGGGTCAGAATAGTCTGAGGAAGAAAAAAGGATAGATAGTGAAGAGGAAGGAAACCTGGAAGAAGAACAAAGGAGGAAGCATTGAAATTAGTATGTGGTCATTAGATACCCCAAACAGAAAAACAAAAAGAAGAAGAATGTCTGTGATGTCATTAATATAAAACATCAATATCAAGGGCCCCACACACTTCCTTGGAGCACATCTACAGTTACATCTACAATGTTCCATATAGTTCTATGCAGTGTCCTATGTACCGATATATCTTCAGCCTTGTCATGAAGCTCATTTCATTTGTACATATTTTTTATTTAAACCACCCATCATCAATGCATTATGATGTTGGTACATCATTAGAACACTAAATATTGGTAGCAAAAACAGAGAGACATCTTAAGTGAACAGTGTGCACTGTGTTATTGTTACTTATGCAGCCGATACCAATAATGTAACAGTGAGCACACAATGTATGCTTTAAGTCAGCCTTTCCCATCATTGTGTTTTGTGTTGTTGGGGGCATTACATGTGATATAAGACAAGTTCATATGCCTAGGGATCAAAGGATACAGTTGTCTTTTCCACCATTTTTACGAAGTACATTACCTTGTTCTCACTTAATGTGGACACATTCTTTTAGGTAAATTGTCATTCTATGAATATTATGTTGACACAAAGCACTGCTACATTTTAATTTAAAATGGCTAAGTGGGCAAAATGAGAACAGTGGTGTTTATGAATATGTGATTTCAATGGTAACGTTTTCACCATGTATGGGGATAATGCCATGGGACAGAGCATGGAGAGGAAAGATTTTCTAATTTAAAGGATGATTGTTTTGACATTATTGACCCTCCATTTTCAGAAAGACCTTCAGCATTTGATGAAGATCATCTGAATGCATTAATCCACGATGATGCACATCATTGCACTCAAGAACCAGAAAATGTGATGAAATATGACCATTACGTCACTGTGCAGCATTTGAATACAATGGAGAAGGTTCAACAATAAAGCATACGGGTACCACATGCCAAACCATATAAATCAGTGGTTGGCAATATGTACATTACCCTCTTGCTTGTTCTTGATTAGTGGGTGAATACCACTGACCATTTCTAACCTGTATTGTTACTGATGACTAGAAATTTTGTTTTTATGCTAATGTAAGACAAAGAACGGAAAGGACTGCTTTAGTCCAAACAAAGCAGCAGTGCCACATAGACTTTTGAGCATCCACACAAGATAATGTTAAGGATATTGTGCAGAGGTCCGGTGTTAGAATATTGCTGCGGGGCGTGGGAGCCTTACCAGGTGGGATTGACGGAGGACATCGAAAGGGTGCAAAAGAGGGCAGCTCGTTTTGTATTATCACATAATAGGGGAGAGAGTGTAGCAGATATGATATGTGAGTTGGGATGGAAGTCATTAAAACAAAGACTTTTTCATTGCGGCGAGATCTATTTACGAATTTTCAATCACCAACTTTCTCTTCTGAATGCGAAAATATTTTGTTGAGACCAATCTACATAGGTAGGAATAATCATCAAAATAAAATAAGAGAAATCAGAGCTCCAACAGAAAGGTTTAGGTGTTCATTTTTGCCATGCGCTGTTCGGGAGTGGAATGGTAGAGAGATAGTATGATTGTGGTTGGATGAACCCTCTGCCAAGCACTTAAATGTGAATTGCAGAGTAATCATGTAGATGTAGATGCAAGTGACCATGTGGTGTACTACGAGTTGCTTGCATGAGGTGTAACTTTCCTGTTGGTATTTATTGTCAACAACAGACATCTTGCAGATATAGTCCCAGAAAAACATTCAGGAAGACTGTGTGAAGTGGTGCTATTCCACAGTAACAGTCACCAGCATTCTGCTAGACTGGCAACAAACACTATAGAACAACTGGATTGAGAAGTCATTTTGCACCCACCCTTTTCATCTGATCTTGCACCCTCAGATTTCATCTTCTCTGCTCTCTGTTCAATGATCTTGACATACTTCCTTTGGGGTGAAAATACACTTTGAACATGGCTCTTTGCTGCAAAATCACATGATTTCTACAGTTGTGGATCCAGAAAGTTATCCCAACAGACTGAAGTGAACAGCGAAACAAATTATATTATTTATGATGATTTAAGTCTCCAGTATGTATAGTCTGAGTTTTTTAACTTGTAGGAAACACTACAGTGTTATGCATCAGCCTAAGATGTTCGATTGGCCATGAAAGGATTAATCTGGAAATAAGCAGTAAAAGGCTAAGCCTGGAATAACATTTGTTGCGTTCTGTCCCTCTGCCAACCAGATAAATTGTCATAAACCTGCAGGCCAACTGCGTGAGGAGTTGTGGTGGACAGATTTAATGCAAATGTCATAGAGGGGATGGGGTGGCAGAGGGTGTAACATAGGAGGTACAGGTACAGGTACAGAGCTAGGCATGGGAAAGGGCAGTGTAGTGGTGGCTAGTACTGAGGGAAGGATTGTGAAACTTAAGTTAAGGGGAACTCCAAAATTTTCAAATTAGGGAAGCTGGTATGGGAGTAGAGGGGGTGAGAGGAGTATGAGATGGGTCTCGAGAATGCAGTACACAAGTTGTGAAGCCACCAACAAGTCAGCCACCTTGTACTCAGTAGCATGTTGTCACCGGGTAGTCAATAACACTCTTGGCAGGTGAGGGATTGAGAGTAACTGTGGCACCCAGATGGGTCAGGCTATTTCACACATCAGTCAGGTGGCAAAATTCATTACTACTTATCGTAGTGTGACTATTTATAATGTTTGCTTAACATTACAATGACAAATTTCTAAATGTCAATTTGGTACTTAAAAATTTGTCTTTTTTCTCTTTGACCACATTTCCAACACAATCTACCCCAGTACACATTTTCAATGCAACTGCACATTTGTAACCAATCTTTCATAGTTACAATAACACCGCCAATTTTCAGTATGAATTATGTATGACATAATTAACATCCAGTGTTAAGTTACAGTATAGAATTTTGAAATACTGTTTCACAAAAATTATTTAGCACACCACCAATGGAATATTAATGTCAAAGAAAAAGATGAAAAATAAAGTACCACATAATAAAATATTAAAGTCATAACTTTAATGTGTAATTAAGCTACTGAAGAAAGCAAATATCTCACCTGCCAACAGCTCCTCCATCCTCAACTTCTGCGGCATCTGCAAAAATATCAAGAAGCTGAATAACTTTACATCAACAGAATTTGAGTGTAAATCAAACATCTTGATATGTGGCAGTGGTTGCCTTCTCACTGCACATGCTCATTTTAATGTCAAGAAGTTGCTAAACTAAAATAGTGATGGACATTAGGAATCAGGTGCTGTGGCAAGTACATACATGTGAAATTTTATAAAAGTGAGATTGATGAAAACTGCATAATGATCCAAGCAAAGAACCACAAAATATTTTAATTTTAATTGTCTGAATTCATTACAGCTGCCATATACAGCCACTGTCACAGAGAAGGACAAAGGTGCCCACAAAAAGCAAGTCAACATTGGTGTTTGGAGGCTGGTGTAAGGACACCGCCAGTGACCAAAAAAAGGTACAGCATAGTTTGCTGGAATGAACACCCCTCATGAAAGGGGGAAGGAATAACAGACCATTATAAAATTACAGACTGTCACAGTTAGGAGATAGAGAAATTATGTCATGTACAATTCTGATAGTGTCTCCATTGGATTTCAAGTTACTGAGAACCAGCAGATCCCAAAGTGTTGAGCCACAGCAGTTCAAGTGGCACATGTCGCAAATGACATGCCATGTAGTGTAGCAGAGTTGTGGCAGCTTACAACTATGTGACTCACTTTCTTTTGTATTAGTAGTGTGATGTTGATGGGAAGCCATAAAGGTCACATGATTACCGGGAATCCTTATCGAAACAATTTAAACTATCTGCAAGTACTGTAATGACTGCATACCTACAAAACTGGAGGACACTGGCCTCAACAATACATTATGATTTTATGAGCTTTGTCTATTTAGGGGTGTACTAACCTGTTCCAGAGTGGTGTTGTGTTAGAGTAATTCTTCATCAAAGTTCATATTTTGGATTCCAACATGCTAATAGCTGCTCCAGAGGTAAGGAGGTTTAATGTGTTGAGGGTATGCCCACAGATACTTAACATGCGTGGCCAGCACATAAGTTTTCATTTCAATTGAGTCACACTACCCTGTTAGGGAGCTTCTTACAGATGCAAGCAGTTTGTTCAAGGTACATTGTTGGTTAGGGTTTGGATAGTTATTTTCTATGTGAATTATGTATTTTGTGTTGATTAGCACATGCTCAGTTAGCCCCCATACTACTCTCAATAGCTCTTGTTGTTCACACTGCTACAGCAGACTGCAATGTGATTGAAATATAGCACTGTAGGCATCAAAATCGCTATTGATGGCATTCTCCTGTAAAAATGCATCAGTGGCAACTGGCATCAGTGTATCAGCCTCACTGATTTGTACCTGTACACACAGAACAAGTGAGACTTGTGTGTTTCATAGTGAATGACTAGGCGGAAGCCACTTCATACTGTGGACAGTGTTAAGGTGACATGCAGAAAAGTATATCTAATTTACAAAGAAGATAGTGTAGGTGTCTTGAAGTGTACTATGTGACATTGGTAGCAATGATATATGGCATCATAAATCACAAATACTGTAACAGCCTAGCACATATTCATAGTAACACTGCAGAGAGCAACAATGACTGCATAAAGAACCAGCATAAAGGTGTGGGAGTTTAAACAATTGGAAAATTTTATATCCAGCAACTAAAGGAACTATATGCCAATTTGGATACACAGCTTAACCAGCAAAACTATCATCAACAAGTGTGGTACTCAGTACTGATGACCTAACATCAGGTATTCCTTTCAGGGACTGCTGTTACAACTTTTACAAGAAACTAATGTAACATTTACACAAAATCCAACTGCAATGTAAATTTGGATTCCTTGACATGCATAAGGCAAGTCCTACATCACTTGGAGGGGAAAGGAAATTTCAAAACTGAAGTCTTTAAAGTAATCTGTAAGAGCACAGTTTGACAGAACTACAGGCAATGCACCATTATCCCATTTTGGTATATTCGAGCATTTAATTGGGAAGCTGTTGGAGCAGTTGCTGTGGACAATTTTGAAGCAACTTTGTATTTTGGCCGTGCATATCTCCGTGGTCATGGCTAACAGGGATGGAAGCTGATATTATGACAGCAGCAACACAATGTGACTAATGTGAACACACCCAATAAAGAGGAAACTGCAAATAAGAATTTTTTGTCAAGTAGTGACTTGAGCAGGAGCGTAATTGGACTGGGGCAGCCCAACAACTAGGGTCCCAATGGCAGTCAAAACAAAGGAAATACAAGAAATTAAAATGGAAACAAAAAGTGGAAAAATAGGTAAAAACATCTGACTAAACACGTCCACAAATGTCCATAGCTCATTGAGGGGCTACAGCAGTGGTCTGGAATTAGTCCTCTGAAAGTGAACTAAATGGATTTTGGTCCACTCAGCTTGTGTCAGTTGCTAACAGGATGTGGCTTAACTTCCAGCACTGCAGTACCTCATGAGGAACAAGTACTTTTATTCACTCTGTGAAGGCAGTACAGAATTCTCTGACCAGTCATTTGCACAGAAATTGGTGGTGGTGACTGCACTGAAGTCATTCCATGTGGTACTGTGTTACAATCATTACTGTATGCCTCCTGCCAGATTTAAACACATGATAATGAATTTAATAATGGTTACCGAGAGCCAAGGATGCTTGCACAAGGTAGACCAGAGTGGAGAACTGCATCAAACCCCATTCGGACTGACAATAACAATAACAATAACAACAACAAGAACAACTGCAGTCCATAAACTGGGTGAGTATGAGCCTAATACCAAGTGGTGCTTACTTTACAAACTGATTTTCTGCTACATCAGTTCCATACTGACTTCCCTCCTACCTCCCTTCAACCCACCCTACCTCCCTCCTTTCGCACTGCAGTTCTGCAAGTATGAAGTGTCAGATGAGTGGCAGTATAGTTACTTCCCACTCACCAAATCTATCACTCCTAGGGAAGGGTGCAGTGATGTAAGACAGATTGTGATTTAGTAAGCAAATTGAGTGCATGGTCTTGCTATTGTTAGGTAGCACTGATTGGGACAAATGACCGACAGTCGAGATCAGATGGCCTCTAACAAAGCTGTGTTTAGTCAGGCTGTGGAGGATGCATGGGGAAATTACATGATGCAGTGTCCACAGTTGCATTTTACCTCCATTACATGAAGGAAGAACAATCTCTGGACAAAGTTCATTGCTATAGCCCAGGATTCAGACAAGAAATAAACACGTTTTGTCCAACAGAAATTAAATGTCATATTGTTTCTTATTCTACATACAGCATGAGGAAACACATGTACTCCATCAAATAAATGCAGCATACAGACCAATTTCTATATATAAACATCATTTAGAAACTACAAATTATCCTACTGCCCTGTTTTCTTATTTGGTCATGAGAGACTTTCCAATTTGTAATTTGCCTGTGTGTGTGTGTGTGTGTGTGTGTGTGTGTGTGTGTGTGTGTGTGTGTGTGTGTGTGTGTGAGAGAGAGAGAGAGAGAGAGAGAAGATATATTTTGCACATTTTTGGCCGAGTCTCATGGGTGGCAATAGAGTGGGAGAGAGATGAATTTGACATAACAAAAAATAGCCCTAAAAAGGGGCACTCTTGATTTATTCATTTCATGTATGTAGGCAGAGAGCAAGTAAAGAGAATGTAATACTCAAAATATTAAATTGAAATAAATTTATTTCAGGTACAAGGATAATGCCAACTAGAACTAGCTCAAATTTCCTTCTCTCACCTTCAATATTTTTCTGTCACCAAGAGATTTTGTGCTGGCTCTCACTGACAGAACACTGCACAGCAGAACAAGGAAAGAAAGTAAAATGTTCTCAGTCCATAACATTTTATCCAGAATGCCCCATTATTTCTGACTTCAGTCATGCACCCTGGCACTGAATCTGTGAGGCATTGGACCCATTTGTCAGAAGAGGCAACCCCACCGAGGCTTCAAAAAAAGCAGTCCAAAAGAGCATCAGCTATAAATGGTGTGTTTCACAGCCAGTTCTCTGCGTGTTCGTGCTACTTACACACACATAATTTCCATTGTGTTCAAGTGAGCAGTCTCTCACAGCCAGTCCATTACATTAATGTCTATGTTGGACAGCTGCAGTTGAATGAGCAGACCTATACACAAGTGAATATTCCTCCTGTAGCATGAATTCCCCTCCACAATATAGCATTCACACTAAATGCAGCACCACTTTCTTCAAAATGTGGGCATACGGCCTGCTACTGAGGAAGCATTCCTGCTCCTCCCACAGAAATCCGACGCCCCCAGCGGGGAAACGAAACCGACGCCCCCAGCGGGAAAACGAAACCAACGCCCCCAGCGGAGAAACCAACACCCCCAGCGGGGAAACCAATGCCCCCAGGAAACTGACAATCGGCTAGTACTACCTGTTGTCACCACTTATTCCCCATTATGTCTGGACCCTCGCGGCTGCTAAACTACTGTTTGGTCTTGGTAAGACAACTTATCTGTGAAAAGTACATTTTTCCACATTGCATTCAGATGGAGCTCTGTGGCTGCCAGCCAGTGTAACATTTCCTCACTGAGTTCCTGTTTTATAGTGGATCATTGTGCGTGCAGTACAGCTTTCCTTGGTCCTCAGTTAACTGCATCATTGGAACTGGGAAGTTGGTCACTCACTACAACTGCTTCGTATCTAGGGGAGGGATTAGTTGGCTCTTACAGGCAAGCTATGTGTTATACTGCTGTGTGCTCAGTATCTTGAGCCAGGCATTCTGCTGATAGTGCCTCCTTCAACAAAATTCTTTAAAATTCTGTTTATAGTAGGGGTAGACTTCTGACATTCCAAAGATTCATCAATCACACAGGTTGATATTTTATCCAAAGTTCCCAATACTCAGGCAACTTCCATTCCCATAGTCACACTTGGGGTGAATTTGTATAGCTTTAAAAATGCACGTTACTACCCCTTAATATTTGTCATGTCAACACAGGATACATAGAAATTCACGACTCTGCCAGATATGTGACAAGCATGGATGGAAAGCCAAATCATCTGCATACTGCAGACATTTGCTTAACCTTGCACAGCTTACACTGAGGACAGGCCACATATTTGAACAAAATTTCCTTAAACATTTTTGCCATTTATCAGCATGACAAGAGAGAAATCAGCATTGGACTAATATGCCATTTCTGATGACTAACACCTCTGACAATACCTCAGTTACAGTCATCCACTCACAAGCAGCACCACAGGAATATCACAGTCAAGCAAACATTAATGGTTTGAGTTGGAGCCAGGGCATGGGTAATGACAACCAAAGGTGTATTCATTTATTTCTTATGTCTGTTACTTGTAATTAGGGTCTCAGTGATGTTCTAAGGCCTTCCATGACATTTTCCACTGATCTGTGCCTGCAACTATTGTTGCTATGATGGTCTAACACAAGACTGTAACTCACCTCGCCATCATCTTCCTTATCTTCCCCTTCTCCCTGTTCCCTTTTTCGAGCATGATATGCAGTACACTAGGACTCCCATACAAGACAAACATTGTGTGATGAAAACCTGAATAGTATTGTAAACCCCGTGAAGAAATTTGATCTCTTTTTGCTGTAGAAATGTTTGTGGAAGTGCACTTCACAATGTTGATATTGTGCTGGACTATACACAAGCACTGTAATGGAAAGTGAAGTTATAGTTTGGCACATGTGACAGATGAGATCTGATGGAATATGATCAAATGTTTTGTTGCAACACTTGGCTTACCTAGGCCTGCAACTGGATGATACTGTGAATCATTAGTTTTACTGTTTCTATTCTTTGCCATGAGGTCTGGTTTGTGTTCAAATAGCTATATCAAACTTGGCACCCATTCTACATCTACATCAGTAAAGGCACATAAGTGAGTACTTAAGATGCCAGCATCCAAGTTCAAATGCATCTGGAAGCTTTTAATTGTTGGCATTCTTCTTTCTGGTAGTTCATAATAGATCTAATAGATTATAGTTAATATTCTCTGACAAGTAGCTGACCCAGTAATGTTGATAACTAATTTGATAATGCTGCCTGCCCATTCATTAGAGCTTTAATGGCTGCATGTAGGTGCACAAGTACATCATTATTTGTTCACACTTTGTCAAAGTACTCTGGGAAATTTTAACCACTGCTTTAAACATTTAAGGATGGTAAGTATTAAGTGTGGTTGTAGTAGTGTGTAACATTTCTTATCATGAACTGTTAAAGGTATCATGTTTCATTCTGTCTTTTAGGAAGAGCTCTTCAAATGTTGCTTTTGTTGTTGGTTATTTTCTCTATCATAAAACATTATAACTTTCATGACTTTAGCTACAGGTAGTTTAATAAATGTATCTGAAACAGAGTGAAGCCCATACGCAACAAGAGCAGCTATTTCATTACTCAGACACTCAATTCCATTATTTGCATAAATGTCCAAAACATCTGTCTCTCTTTCTAGTGAATTTGCAAAAACAATTAAAAAATGGAAATGTGTAGCTTTGAACTCTGCACCTTCAGGTTAACGTGCAATGCTTCTATCATTTCACCATGGAGAATGGATTTGGAAAGAACAGGTAATTTTGAGGCCTTAACCTTCATGCCAAAATATGCAGAGATATATTTTCAAGCTGCAAAATGAAGAATATGAGTGGCAGTGGAATACAAAAAACTTGTTGGTAAAACTGGTCTTCCATTCTTAGTTGATTGAATGGTAGACAGTGAGCACTTAGAATCTGAATGCCAATAAATATACTAAGGCTAAGAGTGTGCTTATGTCAGTGATTTGAACCTTCTGAGAGTCAGGTCCATAACCTATGCAGTTAAGTAAGCGATCACTAGCATATGGAGCATACATGAATACTGAGTTAGTATCAGACACCTCACATTTACCACACCAATGACACTCATCTCCCCGAGATCAATCCCTGGTCTGGTTTTTACGGCACTATTGCCAAATGGTCTGATCTTTCCTGGCTTTTGTCTAATAAGGCACAATTGTTTGTTTGCTGATGAGTGTACACTGACCCCTACCTCAGCACCTCAATGCCTCGAGCCATCACAATTCTTCAGAAATGAATTTAACAATACCATGGAAGGCACACAGGCATGACAAAAAAAAAAAAAAAAACTGTAAGAAAGTGAGCTCTCAGTGAACAAGGCCTCTGTTATATATAGATAACATACACTCACATACTCATGCAAATGCAACTCTCACACACGTGATCACACTCTCTGGCAGCTGAAGCCCGGCTGCGAGCAGTTGCACATGATGATACAGGCAATCATGTGGGGGTAAGGAGAAGGCTGGGACAGGGTGTGGGAGGGTAACAGGGTAGGGGTGGGCAACAGTAGACTGCTGGAGATGACCTGCAGGAGACAGGACATAATAAGGTTAAAGGCAATAGCAAAGAGGGTCACACTCAAAACACTACCCTGAGGCTCACCAACTTCCTGGTAAAGGTGTCTGACAAGGCAGTACCAACATTCCTTGAAAAATCAATACTTTAAAAATACCTGAAGGACATGGGGCATGTGGCCTCAGAAGTGCCACGTGTAGAGAGATCAAGAATACCCATCCTTCAGAAGGTGTTTTAGGCTTTCTGCAAATTTAAAAACACTGCCAGTGTCTGATATATCCACAGAAAACCATTCGCGACACACGTAGACAAAGTGATGAGATGGTCAGCTGCAGGACGGCCTGCTCAAAATCCGCACAGTACAGTGGTCAGTGAATTGCCACACTCTAGTCACTATACCAGCCAGGCATGAATTACATGTTTCATCAGTTTGCAAACACAGCTTGTGGGAGAAATGGGGCAGTAACTAGAAGGAAGGTCTTTTTCCTTACTGGGCTTGGGTACGGGTATGGGAATGACAGTGTCTTTATGCTGGCATCTGGCAAACGGCGCCCTCTGCCCAGATGCAGTTGTACATAAGAAAGAGCAAGTGCTTGCCCACAAAAGAAAGGTTTAGCAACATCCGAATGCAAACATCGTCCAGCACTGTGTCGGAGGATCGATAGGAAGTGAGAGCAAGTTCTCGCCCCCTCATACTAAAGGCAGCTTGTAGCACTCGCTAATCTGCCAAAATAAGGGTACTACCCAAGCCTCCTTCACTTTTTCTGGTGGAGGAAGGCAGAATGATAGTGGGTGGACCTTGAAATCTCCGCAGAATAGCAGCCCAATTGATCTTGGTCCTGCAGGGCCCATACAACAGATGAGGTAGTGGAACTGTTAGAAGAACTAGCTAAGGAAATCTAGCTAGATTTTTGCTATCCTGAAGGGTGCAACGACACTGTGCATGCAACTGTTCATAATGAATGCAGTTTGCTATCATAGAATGATGGTTAAAAACATGGAGAACACATCTCTGCATGTGAGTTGAGTCACAACACAGCTCAGTCAATCAAGGCACTGGGACATGGCACAGTAAAGATGAAGTGCAAGAATGGAATATTGTGTGGTGGTAATGATAGCATTTGCAAGATATTCTACCTGGCCATCACAACTGGAGAAATTATGTTACTCAAAGGGTGCCAGGGAACAGTAAATCTCGAGTCATCCCTAGAAAGTTGCCATTTGGGTGTGCATATATGTGGGGTAGGAGTCAGAAAATGGATAGCAAATGGTAAATGGTTGCTCGAGTACGTACTAGAGACAGTGATGAGATGATGGGCAAATTGGGCAGTGCAGGAGATTTCCAGATATGGGTAGGAGTGCATGTAGTATAAAAGGAAGATGGGTACTCCCACGATAAGGCAAATGAGGTTAAGGTGACTGAGAAGTTCAGCCTAGAGGGCACTTCTCTGTCAGGTTCTGGGATATTTCCAAAGGGAATGGTGTGCATTACAGTCAACGAGCAGCAGAAAGGGGTGAGGGAGTTGGCCAGTAAGCTGGATGAAGAGTGTCCATGACACCGAATGACTGAAGGATGTAAACAGTACATATGGAAAAGTTCAGGAAAGGGAGTAAAATGCAGACAGGAATAGCTTCAAGCTGGGTAGTCAGGGAGAAGGGTTGACTTTGAACGTCCTTCCATATGAGCAGCATGACTCCCCTCTCTCCTCCTACGATATGGAATGCCATCTTTGGAGAGAGGGAGTCAAAGCAGACTGGGAAGAAATACAAAAGCTCAAATCAGTCTGGAGGATGCAATTTTGTTTCCTGCAGGCAGAGAACTAGCAGAGGCTGCGATTCCAAGAGCAGCCGCAAGTCATCTTTTTGGATTGAAGGCCACTAATATTCCATTGGAATAATGTCATGATTAGGAAAGAGGAGGAGGAAAGAGATGGAGAGGTGGCAACTCAGCGGCCATTCCTGTGTTACATTCTTGACTGCATTTACATAAACTTATGGCTCCTCTTTTTTGGTTTCTTAAACATTTTATTTTATCTGACACATTCCTGACCTTTAAGATTTGTGCCACATATTGGTCCTAAACAACAAGATGTATGAAAAAGAAACCACTTACTGGATAAAGGACTGTTTGCCATGGTCATGGGAGCTGGCAAGTAAGTCAATGCAAGATCTGAAAGATCACAAGAACGATCATTTGATTCTGTTTAATGTACCAGAGACCTATATTAATATTACTGAAAGCAAATCCCTAAAGACAAAAGTAACTAAACAGTTACTTTCAAATCACACTGCACAATTTGTGATGCACGTGCTTAAGTACACTAAGGTAGTTTTATTGAATTACTAATCAACACGTGTCAAACATAACAAACACTATGACAAGTATACCTCTCAAAGTAGTTTACTTGGTAGTTATTTCACAAGCAGGAAAGTATTTTCAGAAGAGTTTAGGAAGTTTGACACGCCATGAATGTATGAAGGAGAATGAGTCCGATATCATTCTAGAAAGGTACTTTGAAACGTTTTTGCGATTGCGAGTACCTGTCATTTGTGTTTGTGATATTTGCTCAAAAACAGGGAAATCTCAGTTCCCAACTGCAATCAGTAAGCATTTTAGTCAACAGTAAATGGTAAGTGTCGATTTTAAGGAATATTTATTGTCATGTTTAATGAGTATCAACTATGGTGTAACACATCGCTTCGGTAAAGGTGTACATCTCACAATGTCTATAGTACCGATGAACAATGGTCACCACCACAAAGTGATTATTTTTTTTAAAATTCAAATGATGGCTTTAAACTTTTATACCCTTCTCTGTTGTGCATAATGTGGTGTCACCGCCAGACACCACACTTGCTAGGTGGTAGCCTTTAAATCGGCCGCGGTCTGGTAGTATATGTCGGACCCGTGTGTCGCCATTATCAGTGACTGCAGACCGAGCGCCACCAAACGGCAGGTCTAGAGAGACTTCCTAGCACTCGCCCCAGCTGTACAACCATCTTTGTAGTGATGGTTCACTGACAAAATACGCTCTCATTTGCCGAGACGATAGTTTAGCATAGCCTTCAGGTACCTCATTTGCTACGACCTAGCAAGGGGCCCATATCAGTTACTATTGATATTGTGAATCATGTACCATCAAGACAGATTTTCATCATTAATGGATTAAAGTTAAGTATTTCACCAGCTATGTCAGTTTTTCTAAATTCTAATTTCCTTGTCCTGTTCCAGACCTCACGCCAGCCTGCATGAGTTAAAACGCATGCATTTTGGCCTCCTCTAGTAACACCTGCCAACCACAACACACAAAATCTAGTGGAGATTGATGCAGCATATCTGCAGGGTGGGATAACGATAATTAGTTTATCGTTCTTCACAGTTCATGATGATTTCAGTGTTTTATTCTATCATGATGATGATGATACCTGGTTAGGGGGCACTCAATGGCGTGGTTATCAGCATCCACACGAATTCCCAAATTTTACATGGTCCAGCCATGCCACTTTCACAAATGATGATGGCAACACACACAACCAGTCCATGGGTTTATTCCTTGCTGTCTCATTCTTGTTCATCAATGTGCCTTCCCCCTAGAACTGTCAGCATCAAGACAACTGCCATTACATCAGGAGAACGAAGATGAAGTTGAGCTGTCAGTAAGATTCTGTACACTAACCAATGACATGACTTGACATTAATAATTGAAGAGAGTTACTTGTTTTAAATTAAGAGCCAGTATATGAGTGGTCTTTGAGATATTTTTTGGGTCATTTAGCAGGTAATTTAGACTTGAGATAGCATTTCAGTTAACAGTGCTAAAGAAGTTGCAAAGTTTGTGATGTCAGGAAACAGACTGCCATGGGAGACGCAATGAGACTGAAATGGAGATGAATAGGATATTAATAAAGGAATTTATTTGATTAAGCAAGAGGGTAGTGTGCAGAGTAGCTCAGAATAGGAGGAAGTATTTTAACGGTTCAAAGCCCTGAGCTGATGAACTATGTCCTCACTCTGGGAGGAGGACAGGAAGCAGTGTGGGGTTCATTACATGCCACAGAACCAAACTTTATATGCTACTGGTGAAAATCACACTTGCTCTGCCAGTCTCATACGTGCATCCACTACTTTCACTCACCTGAGCGATGGGACACGTGCCTTCCTCCTCAGCAGGGCCTGATTGACAAAAAACGAATTTGCGTGTTAATATAAAAAATACTTTATCTGCACAAGTAAAACAAACTAGTGATAAACTAAGTGTGTTTCAACATGACCTGATAAAGAACAGAATCAATTGTTTCTATCTTTTAGAAAACCTACGGATCAGTGTATAATTGAGCATCTAATCTACTCAATTATAAACAACCATCAATATTACCGAGTTCCAGAAAGCCAGAACTTTATTCCAGTTGCACGCTTGCTATCTGAAGACTGGCAGGGACAAATAAATGTTTATTGTCATCATTTCACATAATTATTGATCAAATTTTAAAATTTATAATCTTGTAATTATCTGCTTAATAAAACATACAATCTTATGTTACACAGTTAACACACTGTGTCACGTTTAACATTTAGGAACTGTGTGTAAGCTTCTTTATGCACCTTCACTAATTGCATTCATGTACCGACATCATATTCATCCAGTATTTGGCAATGAGAGCGCTTAGTGTTTTGCAGAAAACTTCACCAATAATTTTAAATAATCATGAATTTCTCTCACAGATACCCCACAGAAAGTAATAGCAAAAATGTTTATCACTTACCACATTTTTGCTGTTTGTGCAGTAATAATGCCACATCAAACACATTCAATGTAACACTCCTTTCTTTACTTACAGATGGGTACAAGTAGTGAGGAGAATGAGTGGCAGGTGAGGCAGATTATTTCTCAGGTGGATTTTTTGTAGAGGTGAGACAGAAAGAAAATCTGATGCGTATGGGAACAGGATGGATTAGGAGACATAATAGGAATGAGGTGGAAGTGGGTGGTGTAGCATCTGGCTGGTGCTTTACAATCCTGCCTTATGCCACACAACAGAGGTATGTCAGTTGCTGGCATCTTAACAGGCTTGAAACTGAAACTCACCCTCAGTGCAGCGGATCTTGCCAATGACAGCCACTGCATGGTTTCCACCCTGGAGCCATGCGACACTGGACAACTTAACAGTATTTCTCCACTACATAGCCTTTGTAGGGGAATGTACAGTGGCTCACCAGCCAACCCAAGTTCCAGACTCGACATCAACTATCTACTTTGGAATGCATGACTATATTAATAAGAATGCAGCCCACAATATTGGCATTGCCAGTGCAACCTACAGCAGTGTTTGTCAGTTGTTACAGACAGAGTGCTCAACTGGAAGCTTCAAGAATAGTTTTCATATTAGTGGCAATCTTTTCATGCATCAGGGCATTCTCTACCTTGCCTTCATCAGAAAGTTGTTTCATTTGCTTCATGTTGGCATGTACCATCTGTGGCACAATGAAACACTCTTCCTCTTGCCCACTCAGGAACATCTCTCTTCTTGTGCTTTTATAATTCATTTTTTGTCTCTGGAAGCTTTTTACCAGTGTCTTGTGATCCATTAGGTAGCCTTCATCTCTGTGTTCAAGTGCTTCTGCATAGTGTTTGAATGGTTTTGCTCCGTGTTCAAATGCCTTGTGCCACTTCTTTCTTTCATCCTGGTATCTTTCTACCTGCACCATTCCACATCATCATCCCTCCTTACTGATGTCTTGGCCCAATTTCTGTATTTTTCTTCCAGGTGTGTGCCTCAAGGATGGCAATGCCATCTCCTCCATGGGGATGACAGTTCATACTTTTGACTCCTGTTACAGTCAACTTTTCCTCTGAGCACAGCAACATTGGAATCTAGGACATCATCAGTGCAGCTTGCAGTGCTCAGCTTAGCTCATATTAGTGACAACCTTACAGCATATCAGGAGTATTTTTATGTTGCTTGCACTAGGAAGCTGTTTCACTTGCCCAACATTATCATGTGCCTTCTGTGTTGCAATGAAGTTCTAACGTTCATGGCTACCTGAGCACATCTCTCTCCTTGTGCATGGATCATCCACGTTAGGTGGGACATATGACCACGAGTGTGGGTGGCAGATGGGGCAAGGCAGCTCCCTACTGGACTCCCTGTAGAGAGGTGAGGCAGAAAGACGAACAGATTGGTCTGGGATCAAACTGTAGTGAAAGTCTTGATGGGAAATATTTTATGGAGAAAGGTACTGGCACCAGAGACAAATCTAATGAACAGGAAGTCATACTATATTATCAGCCATTCTCTCCAAAAGCATTGACACATTCATCCCACATGCTTCAGTTGTTTCCACTCTACTATACACTCCCAGCACCTTCATTTCAGAGGTGATCAGTTTTCATATGTTATAAAGTAGATCATAGAAACCTTATTTCTGCTGACTGGATTCTTCATAACCACCCTATCCATAATTCAAAAGACAGCTCCATAAATAATTGTAAACAATTAATTCCAAGAAACTACTGAGACATTCAAGACAAAATAGGAAAAGAAAACAAATGTCTCCAGTACACTATCTCATGAGAAAGAAGAAAAACAGTACATCAAAAGAACAGTATCTGTACATTTGTGGTGGTAGATTTCCTACTACAGTCATGATTTTGATATGATTTTCATTAATAAAGACGTGCATTAATTTTAGTTACAAGGCACAGACATCAGTTTTCTTCAAGAATGAGTTATCCGTGAAAATATATGTCAAATAGTATATACCTAGCAAATAATGTAACAAAGATAAATAATATCTACACTGTCTTTGCCATCCACAACTAAGCCAAAGATAGGAAGCTCCTTCTACAAAACATACTGTACTCACTTCTGTACCAACAAAGAAAAAAACACATTCTAGCATCACCTGTCAGCTTCTGGGTTCTAATTGTACATAAACTGAACAACAGATCACAGTACACAATGAAATGGGACATTCCTATGGTTGGGCAGATTCTGAAACAAATATTTTGGCAGGACCTTTATGTCTGATTGACCACAGAAAGGTTAAGAGAGCCCCTGAAAATGTTAGTATCAAATAATTTATGGTAGTGCTGAACACATCAGCTATGACCATTTATAAACTAGATTCACACCCCAATATTTCCATTTAAGTTACTACCCTAATAGGTTGTACAAAAATGTTCAGTTTTGAAATACAAATCATCCTCAGTTTCTTCTACTCACATCATTCATTCATTGGAGTCCCACTGTTTGATTAAGCCTCTTCCCTGGCTTCTCCTGGTATTCTGGTCTCAAGCTACAGGCATTCCAGCTTTTAGTCCATGTAGCCTGATATCCACTCAATGCCTCTCATCAGACTGTCACCTCAATGTTCCCCCCACTCACCTCTCTAGGATAGGAGAATGTAATTGTCTTATCCTATCTGTCACTCACTCCATCACTACACGTATCACTCATCTCCACTACCTCCCCACTATGTCTCCAACTCCTGCCTGTTCCCTGTCGGTTTTTCTGTTTCCTTTTCCCTCCCAGTAATTCTCAGCACACATATTTCCACAGCTATATCGGCAAACTTTGTATTTCTGTAAGTCAGTAAATACTCGCCCCAAATCAAAGTCCTCAATATTCGAAAACGTAAGTATAATAAAATATATTGTGATTTCTGGATTCTAATTCAATTGTGTATGGTGGACTGACTAAGGGGTTGCAGGAATCACATAGATAAGAACTATAAACACACTATCCAATCAAAATACCTGGGCACCCTTATGTAACGGGCAACTGAGCACTTTAATTCAATGAGAGGTGGAGCTACTATTATAGGAAGTGAAATGATAATTAAATGGACACCCTAGCTGCAAACAGGCGGTGATGTACTTCATTGGGCAAATGTTGAAAATGTGTGCCCCGACCGGGACTCGAACCCGGGATCTCCTGCTTACATGGCAGACGCTCCATCCATTTAATTATCATTTCATTTCTAGCAAAGCTGCATGGTCATCCACAGTAATTTTTCTTTCGGGAAGAGATACTACCATCATATATAGTTAAAATATGGCTTCCCGGCCATTGACCTTGTGCGAATGCACACGATATGCCCAAACTCATACGGGACTTGGTAGATTAATCTGCCACGAGTAATGAGTATGATCGGCAAACATCTGTTAGGCACACTACGAATGTAGTGGTGTGGACATGTTGGGAATGTGGATCTCACGGGGAGTGTGCATGGAATAAGTCCCTGCAGACGCACTATCCTCTGTGCCCGCGGTGGCTCAGATGGATAGAGCGTCTGCCATGTAAACAGACGATCCCGGGAACGAGTCCCGGTCAGGTCACACATTTTCAACATGTCCCCAATGAAGTACATCACCGCCTGTTTGCAGCTAGGGTGCCCATTTAATTATCATTTCATTTCTAGCAAAGCTGCATGGTTATCCATGGCAATTGTTCTTTCGGCAACAGATACTGCCGTCATATATATTATAGGAAGTGGCAGGTAATACTGTTTTGTAAGCAGAATTCATCATTCAGGGATCTGAGTACACTGAACATGGACTTTTCTTTGCATTACACCTGAATAATTAACACAGGGATGCATTTCAGCCCTTCCAAACTTGCCCAAGTCAGCTGTCAGTGATGTGACAGTTAAGTGAAAATGTGAAGGTACAACCAATGCTACATGAAGTCCAGGCACACACAGTACACTGATGGACAAGTGCTTCTATCATTGTGATAGGAAATAATAAAAACCAGCTTGCAGTTAGCTGCTGCAGTCACTCTTCAGTTTTGAAGTGCAGCTAGGAGCCCGCTAAGGAAATGGCTGTGTACAGGGAGTTAGAAAAACTGGTTACAATGGCTGAGCAGCTTCTGGAAACAACATATTTCTGCTCAACATAAAGTCACACTGACTGTACCATAAAAACCTATGACTGCTGGTGAGTGGATGAGTGGAAACGAGATTTGGAGTGACAAACAGTGCTATACTCTGTGGGTATCTGACGGAAGAATTTGGATGTGGTGACTACTAAGTGAACATTATCTGCCATTACCTCTACTGCCAACAATGCAGTGCAGAGCAGGCAGTGTAACAATACGCAATTTCTCCTCTTTAACTTGTTCTCCCCTTATTGTACTTCAGGATATGATAAATGCAGAAGGGTAAGTACATATTTGACAGTATTGTGTACTATACACAGCAGAGGAACAGTTCACAGACAACGACCGATTTGATCAGCTCAACACTTGTACCTCTCATGGATCAGCATTGTTAGGCAAAGGCTTATAACCAGTGGCATTCCTGAAGAAGGCTTGCCTGCCGGTGTTCCAACCTGAAAGCAATGGATCATCTTAGGGATTAGTTATAAATGGCATTTTCACTCCATACCCTGTGTCCAATATTTCTACCTTGTCTGGTATCAGCTATCAAGGAAGAATGGGCTGGCATCCACCCACAGAGATTTCGAAATGTCAAAGTGTCCCCAGAAGAGTTCAAGTCCTCATAAAGGAGAACACAAAATCTTAATGTCCACTAATAGGTGTCCAGATACATTTGATTCTCTAGTGTACAGAGCAGGAATGTAAGCCTCCCACAGTGGGCTCTTACTCTTACTCACCAGGTGACTTCGCTGCACCTGCAGTACTGGGTCCAGCCTCTGGTGACCGTAGCTGCTGTTGTTCTGCACTGCCTACTATTGTACACACAGAGAGTAAAACGTCTTTTAAGTACTTTATGTACTGCTTTAGTTAAGGCTGCAATTACTTGTAAATTGACTCTTACTCACCAGGTGACTTCGCTGCATGTATGTCCCCAGCCCCAGTACTGGTTCCAGCCTCCGGTGTCCGCTGCTGCTGTGGTTCTGCACTGGATACTATTGTACACACAGAGAAGAAAACATCTTTCAAGTACTTTATGTTCACTTTAGTGACATGCTCTTAAATTATGGCTGCAATTGAGGGTAAATTTGCGTATTTTATCATGGACAATGATGTACTGAGGCTATAACCAATCTCAGAAGCCATAGTTATGAAAAGAAATCCACATTCATGGCATATAGGAAAAAAAATTTAAAAAACTTTGGACTGTGTTCACTGGGCACCATGTTCACAGACTGTGCTTGTACGTACCACTCCAGAGGAGAGATGCACATATCAATGACTTCTTATCAATGAATGCCATTTTGAAAGAAGTGTTGTGTACACATTATGAAAAGAGCAATAGAAAACAACATGTCAAACATAAACGTACAGATATTGTTCATTAGTGTTATTTCTATTTTGTGTGTGGTGACTTACATCAGGGGACAATATGCACCTTCAGCACTGTACAGCTATCGCAGCAGCTTTGGGTGCCAAACTACATGTGTGAATATAAGTATTCTGTGGGGTCACCACACGGTCCTATAAAGCAATAGGCTGCCAAAGGAGTTGTTTCAACAACTGATGTATGTTGTGAGACACAGAAGAGGAACCTTCAAAATTATTGTGAGTGTCTCTTTTATACTGAATGAAGGTGATCTTTTAGTGTAGTTCACGAGTGTGATGATGAAGGGAATAAATAATTTGTTAAGTCAAAAGTGACATAGTAAGTTATTTATAAAAATGTGATGCGTCAAAGGCATCAATATTGAATTTTAAAGTAATTATAACAGAGTTTGAGAAGAAGTATAGAAGATAAGGTGCTGAATATAATACATCATTGTATTAAATAGTTACACCACATGACACCTGACTGCAGTGTTAGGAGACAAACAACATGAAAGGGAAGCTGTGATGACAGAGGAGTGAGACAAGTGTCAGAGTCCTGCACAACTGAGTAAGCGAGCACAAAATGTGAGATCACGAGACCACAGCCTAACTTGATAGGCTGCCCACCCCACCTGTCATAGCCATGCACAGAAGTTGTGACTGAGCCTTATACAATGTACAGATATAGTTTAAGTCCTTTTGGTCACACATATTATAAACTTGTCAGTCAGTACTATAGGCAAAATGTCAAAGGTGGTGGTGTATGCATTTATCTAAATCCCAAGCTTAAATTTAAGTTAAGATATGAGGCTAAACCATTAATCATAGAAAAGAAAGTACTTGTTGCAGCAATTTACAGATCACCATCTGGAGATACTGAAGTCTCTCTTAAGAATTTGGAAGAAATGCTCGACATTTTCTCAAATGAGAACTCTGCCATAATTCTTTGTGGTGACTTTAATATTAATCTATTGGTCCAGAGTTCAGTAAAATACAAGTTTTTAGACATACTAAAAGCTTCAACTTGTTTCCCCACGTATCAGCTCCCACTAGAACAACAGATTCCAGTGAAAGCCTAATAAATAACATTTTCTCAAATGTGGTCACACATGAAGTTGCAGCTACAAATGTGAATACAGGATTATCAGATCATAATGCACTAACCTTTAATCTCACTGCAACTCCCAAGGAGGGGAAAATAAAAAGGAGTACAAACGATTTTTCTCTACTGAAAATTGTAATCAGTTCAAAAATAATGTTAAAAATGCAGTTTGGCCAGAGGTCTTGGCACAAACAAACACAAATGATGCTTACAATACATTTGCTTCCACTTTTATGGCATACTTCGAAATGTGCTTCCCAAAAAAGCTTTTGAGTTACAGATCATCTGGATCCAAAGGGACCTGGAGTACATCCGGAATTAAAACGTCAAGTGAAACATGTCATGATCAGCAGTTTGTTGAGTATGTGAGAACATACAAACAGACTTACCGCAAAGTAATATCAAAAGCAAAATCATTAAGTAATGATAGATTAATAAGGCAGGCTAGTAACAAGTCCAGAATGATGAGGTAAAAAAAAAAAAAAAATATTTGGGTCAAACTAAAGAACAGGAAATCCATCTTAAAAATAATGAAAATATCCCCATAGAAAAAACGCCATGGCAAACCATGTAAACCATTATTTTGTTAATATTCCCCTTACTTTAAGCAACAATTAACAGTGATGTCTCTAATGGTAAATACCAGCATGATGGCAATCCCATCAGACGAGCATTAAGTTCTAAAAGTAATTAAATGCTTGAAATCCAAATTGTCCTCTGGTTTGGATGATGTACCTGTATCAATAATTAAAAAATTGCTCCACATGTTGTCGAACCTATAGTGCACATAGCAAACTTGTCCCTTAGTGAAGAGATATTTCCGGATAAACTTAAAATCTCTAAAGTTATACCTCTATACAAAAATGGTGACAGACATAAAATAGAAAATTACCAACCTATATCTCTCCTCCCATCCTTCTCCAAAATACTTGAGGAATTTATGAAAATCAGGGTTACAAAATATCTAGAAAAAATAAACTAATAAATAACAGTACAGAAACAGCCATATTGCACAGAAATAGTAAGAAATTTTGAGTCAAATAAACAGGTTGTTGGAATTAATCTAGATTTGGCCAAAGCCTTCAATACTGTGAACAATGTAATATTACTAGGGAAACTTGAAGCAATATGCATCAGGGGTACCGTTAAAAATTGGTTTGAATCCTATCTGCAAAACAGATCACAAGTTGTTGAGCTGAGGTCATCCAAGAATCTTCACAATTTTAAACCCATATCTGAACCAAAACAAATTTATATAGTTGTTTCTCAGGGAAGCATTCTGGGCCCATTGTTATTTCTAGTTTATATCAATGACATACAGGCTCCAGACAGCTCAGCCAAAATTCTTCTATTTGCAGATGACACGAGTATCATAATTAGTGATTAAAAAGAATCACTGTGTACTACAGCAGAAAAAATGCTCTCATACATACAGTCATGGTTTTATTCAAAAAGGGCTATCATGATCCAATGTATTTACATCAGAGACGAAAATGGTAAAATAGGTCTAAGCAATAACCACACATGTAAATTACTAAGAAAGTACTTTGATCAACTCTTGAACTGTAGATAACTGAATTGTTAGCTAGAATTTCCAGATATTTGATGAAAACATGGAAGCAGATCTACCACCTATAGCAAACAAACAAACAAAAAAAAACCCTGAAAAACAACAAAGCCAGTGGAGAAGAAATAAAATCATCTCAACCATAACTGGTGTCAAGCAGAAATGACAACTAACCTTCAGATTATGTCTGAAGAAATATGGGAAACTGGAAAGTGGCTCCTATCCATCCTGTGCACAAAAAAGTCATAGGCATTATCTAAATAATTGCACAGGTATATATCTGTTGCCAGTGGGCTGTATTATATTTTCAACAATATTACTAAACAAGGTAGAAGTAACACTTGACAGCCATTTGGGAGAATATCAGAGTGGATTTAGAAAGATCAAATCTGGCGCAGAACAGAATTTCAACTTTAAGTCCATACCAATTCTAAAGACATAGTTTTAACATGTACAGGTTTTAGAAAAGCATTTGATTGACAGCTAAACAGTGGGTAAAGTGACTCGAGAACTTGGCATTACACTAAACTAGCAAACCTTATTCATGAAACACCCACACACTGAAGCATAAGTAAAGTTTTGGTGTGAAACACCTAAGGCACTCAAAATAACAGGTGAAATGCAGGGTGACAACATGTTTCCACACCACCTCAACTGCATCTTAGAGGAAATAGTAAGATAATTGAAACAAAAGGCAAAGAACATAAGCTGTCACAATGAGACTGGAGACTTCAGGAAAAAGAGATACTGAAATTCAGTGTCTAGTATTTGCAAATGATTATGCCATTCTTTATAAAAATATAACAAATTCAGAAATACAAATCAACCTCCTAGAAGGAATACCTAACAAAGCAGCTTTAAAAGTTTCTGTAGAAAAAATTTTTTTAGGACAAACATAAAATAATGACCCAGAAATCCTAGTAACAGATAATGAACAGATAAAGAGGGTTTATAAATTTAAGTATTTGGGAGGAAAGATTCAAGGCAATGGCTTCAAAAATATTTGCTGTAGACAAAATAGTATGTAAAATGGAGAAAGCATATGATATAAACATGAACATTTACAACAAGATGTGTGTGTCTAAAAATTTGAAAATACAGCACTACAGCACAGTAGTAAAACCAGAATGTCTCTATGCAAGTGAATGTTTAATGTTGAATTATGAATTATACAAACTTCAAGTCCTAGAATTAAGAATCATTTGAAAAATACTCAGACTGCTAGGAAATCCATGAGTATGAATATTAAGAAGTAATGAAGTATATTGCAGCATAGGAAAAACAATTGAAATGCTGCAGAAGAGCTGGACATTTATACAGAGTGAACAGCAACAGGTTAACCAAACAGATTGTTAAGCATCTTTGGGACAAGATGTCAACAACAGGACAGATTCAAGTAGTTAGGAAAGATTTGGAAAGAAATACAAGAAAAAGACCCAGCAGAATGACAGAATTTCAAGAAGAAAGTGTTGCAAATGGAAGCATTCCAAGGCAGGAAGAAGAAGAGGAAGACAGGGTCAGAATGGTCTGAGGAAGAAAAAAGGATAGATAGTAAAGACGAAGGAAACCTGGAAGAAGAACAAAGGAGGAAGCATTGAAATTAGTATGTGGTCATTAGATACCCCAAACAGAAAAACAAAAAGAAGAAGAATGTCTGTGATGTCATTAATATAAAACATCAATATCAAGGGCCCCACACACTTCTTTGGAGCACATCTACAGTTACATCTACAATGTTCCATATAGTTCTATGCAGTGTCCTATGGTCCGATATACACTCCTGGAAATTGAAATAAGAACACCGTGAATTCATTGTCCCAGGAAGGGGAAACTTTATTGACACATTCCTGGGGTCAGATACATCACATGATCACACTGACAGAACCAAAGGCACATAGACACAGGCAACAGAGCATGCACAATGTCGGCACTAGTACAGTGTATATCCACCTTTCGCAGCAATGCAGGCTGCTATTCTCCCATGGAGACGATCGTAGAGATGCTGGATGTAGTCCTGTGGAACGGCTTGCCATGCCATTTCCACCTGGCGCCTCAGTTGGACCAGCGTTCGTGTTGGACGTGCAGACCGCGTGAGACGACGCTTCATCCAGTCCCAAACATGCTCAATGGGGGACAGATCCAGAGATCTTGCTGGCCAGGGTAGTTGACTTACACCTTCTAGAGCACGTTGGGTGGCACGGGATACATGCGGATGTGCATTGTCCTGTTGGAACAGCAAGTTCCCTTGCCGGTCTAGGAATGGTAGAACGATGGGTTCGATGACGGTTTGGATGTACCGTGCACTATTCAGTGTCCCGTCGACGATCACCAGTGGTGTACGGCCAGTGTAGGAGATCGCTCCCCACACCATGATGCCGGGTGTTGGCCCTGTGTGCCTCGGTCGTATGCAGTCCTGATTGTGGCGCTCACCTGCACGGTGCCAAACACGCATACGACCATCATTGGCACCAAGGCAGAAGCGACTCTCATCGCTGAAGACGACACGTCTCCATTCGTCCCTCCATTCACGCCTGTCGCGACACCACTGGAGGCGGGCTGCACGATGTTGGGGCGTGAGCGGAAGACGGCCTAACGGTGTGTGGGACCGTAGCCCAGCTACATGGAGACGGTTGCGAATGGTCCTCGCCGATACCCCAGGAGCAACAGTGTCCCTAATTTGCTGGGAAGTGGCAGTGCGGTCCCCTACGGCACTGCGTAGGATCCTATGGTCTTGGCGTGCATCGGTGCGTCGCTGCGGTCCAGTCCCAGGTCGATGGGCACGTGCACCTTCCGCCGACCACTGGCGACAACATCGATGTACTGTGGAGACGTCACGCCCCACGTGTTGAGCAATTCGGCGGTACGTCCACCCGGCCTCCCGCATGCCCACTATACGCCCTCGCTCAAAGTCCGTCAACTGCATGTACGGTTCACGTCCACGCTGTCGCGGCATGCTACCAGTGTTAAAGACTGCGATGGAGCTCCGTATGCCACGGCAAACTGGCTGACACTGACGGCGGCGGTGCACAAATGCTGCGCAGCTAGCGCCATTCGACGGCCAACACCACGGTTCCCTCTCGCAGTGTCCGGAGCAAGTATGGTGGGTCTGACACACCGGTGTCAATGTGTTCTTTTTTCCATTTCCAGGAGTGTATCTTCAGCCTTGTCACGAAGCTCATTTCATTTGTACATATTTTTTATTTAAACCACCCATCATCAATGCATTATGATGTTGGTACATCATTAGAACACTAAATGTTGGGAGCAAAAACAGAGAGACGTCTTAAGTCAACAGTGTGCACTGTGTTATTGTTACTTATGCAGCTGATACCAATAATGTAACAGTGAGCACACAATGTATGCTTTAACTCAGCCTTTCCCATCATTGTGTTTTGTGTTGTTGGGGGCATTACATGTGATCAAGACAAGTTCATATGCCTAGGGATCAAAGGATACAGTTGTCTTTTCCACCATTTTTACGAAGTACATTACCTTGTTCTCACTTAATGTGGACACATTCTTTTAGGTAAATTGTCATTCTATGAATATTATGTTGACACAAAGCACTGCTACATTTTAATTTAAAATGGCTAAGTGGGCAAAATGAGAACAGTGGTGTTTATGAATATGTGGTTTCAATCGTAACGTTTTCACCATGTATGGGGATAATGCCATGGAACAGAGCATGGCAAGGAAAGATTTTCTAATTTAAAGGATGATTGTTTTGACATTATTGACCCTCCATTTTCAGAAAGACCTTCAGCATTTGATGAAGATCATCTGAATGCATTAATCCATGATGATGCACATCATTGCACTCAAGAACCAGAAACCACAGATGTCTCTGCACTACCAGTTATTATTGGGCGCCACAGTGACACCATGCCACAGGCGAGACTGTGGTGAAACTGCGGGGTCAGCCTCATCAGGTTTGGCAGTGAGACAGTGCAGTCAGCCAGGTCCTTCATGTTCAGCTGTGATGCAGTGTGGTCAGCCAGGCCGAAGAGGTGAAGAAACTGTCGAAATCCCATGAAATTTCTATCAAAAAGATTTTTTTTTTTTGTGATGTTCCCAATGTTGCACAGAGAATAGCTCCAGAATTAGCTGAAGTGCTTTATTTTTGAGGTTTTGAGGTTGTTATGGGACATAGCAGCAGAGAAGGCTGTCTGTGAGACGTCAGCCAATAGTATACTGACTAGGACTGCACCACAACAGGAGTGGCCCCTATATGAAGGGGATATAAGCGCCACTCCACATAGCCACAGCCACACTATAAGATGCGCGCTAGAAGGCGGCACCACGATTTGTGAACAGTATTATTTGCTTGCGTGGAAACTGTGTATATCAAACGACATTGACTTTTTGCATGTCACCATTTGCATGTCACCATTTGCTTGTGACACCACATTGTAAATTTGCTAAATTAAATATTGTCAATTCAGTTTACTGTAATAAATTCCATCCATACAATTTGGTTGCATTGTCATCTAGCTATCTGAGTAAATGGCTTCCTAGGCACCCTATATTTGAAGAGTAGGCTGTTCACGATAGTTTTGTCAAATGGAACACCTCCCCCCACATGTAACATATATATGTGACTGTGTTAGAAAATCAACAATGTAAGAAAAAAAGGTAATTTGCTATTTTCCATTAAGATGACATGTTAAGTTACACACATGCACATTAAGACATATGCTAGCCTGTGGCCAGAATCTTTGTTTCTTTCCCTGATGAACGATGTGGTTGTAAGCTGATGTGCAAGTGTGTTTTAGTTGTGTCTGTAACTTAACATGTCATCTATAGAGCAAGCAGCAGTCTATCTACTCCTTACATTAGTGTACACAAGACTTCATCAGAGAATGGCCACATGTGTTAGTCAATGGGTTTGCACAGAATCTGACAGAGTAAAGAACCTTCAAACTTTTTTACACAGTTGATATCTGAGTGATAAAGTCAATTCACAGCTGTCTGCAGAATGTCTAGTCTGCAGACTGTTGCTTCTTCATGTGCATTGATGGAGGGACATGATGCAGTCGGTGACTGCTTCACCATTGCGTGGGTTTGGTAAGGATTAGTGACAACTATGCCACACACAGAAGAGACATACCCTGTGTCTTCTAATCTGCTGGAATATGCTAGACATCTCTAGCCTTTTTTTCTTAAAATTGTCTGCTTGTAAATGACTAACCAACAGGAAGAATTCATGGTAACTCAATTTCTTGCCAAGTGTAAGGTTAGATGACTTATGAGATACAGTAGATTTAAAAAATTAGATTAATTGCATTTGTTTGTAAGCCTGGCAAAGCTCAAATAAAAATCCAAAGAAATCTTTTGAGACAACTACCCTTCTCAAACCTTGAAGAAGAGGATTAAGTCTTCCAAAGCTGATGAAACTCAACAATCAGATGAAATCATAAAAGACAGTGAAACCTTGCCATTTCACAAGAGTCTCTTTGTGAAGCAACAACACAGAAGAACTGGCAGAAAACACCTAGTCAACACCAAATTTGCCAACAGATTACAGACAATAAATTTTGCAAACCACCTAAATTTGTATGATGCAAAACCCATCTTGAATGCATCTAGTTGGATAATGAAATAAATCATGAAAAAGTCAGCTAAAAATTCATTACATATTGAAGATCAATCTTTTCCTCTTGTGTACATACGAGATGGAAGGAAATGAAAGAACCATAGGATTTGGCTTCGAGTCACAATACTACAGATTCAAGACAGCGAGAGTTTCAATTAAATCCTATAGGAGAGCAAAAGGAGAGATTCTATCAAATATGGCTGTCTTCCAAGCCTGCCACTCTGGTTCAACATTAAAAAGAATTATTGGCCTTCAAGTAGCAATCAGTCAATATGAACTACTACTGTGAGATTTATCATACACTGAACTACCAAGAGAAATAAAAACTAAACAAGCATGTATCAACATGAAAAAATAATGATCAGAAATGTCTTCTGAGGACAGTGGCTCGCCATCAAATCCAGAAGACTATGGAAAATGCAATATCTGACAGAGTGAACAATTACAATAAATTTGTTCCAGAATATGAAGAAAAGTTGCCCAAAATTTCATTTCCTCAAGGTCACTAATGACATTCCCAAGACTAAGGGGGAAAATTGGTATGTTCATCAATGTTTACTCATTTGGTGAGAAATGTCTGGTGTACTCTTACGAACAACAGAGAACAACAGGGAGAGACACACAAATTTACTATATTTGAAAGACAGTATAAACTCTCAGTATTGTTGGGTAGAAGACATGTCTTACCTTGTTTTTACACTGGGCTCAAAGCATAAGGGAATAAAATTAATCTGTGACGTGTCTACTACACTTCAATAACAAGAAAAAATTGGATAAACACATACTAAATTCTTTAGTCAACAACCACCCATCATTGATCTACTGACAAAAGGTTTTCAACAATTATCAAGACATGATAAAGGTACCTTTTACCACATATATTTTGAGAGTTTATTACTGAAGATGGACAACTGTCTACCAAACTCAGAAGCCTTCTACATCATGAAGTACCAAAAACTTTAGCTAAGTGGATTTTAATACTACATCAAGTACATCAATGGACAGTAGAAGGAACAAGTTGCCTATTGAGGAACAAACAGTTGCAAAAATTTCATTCAGTGTGTGGAGGGAGGGGTTGAAGAAATCTGAAGAACATACTCTGAAATATAAGAAATGAAGCTCCTGCCATGATAAGCCTGCATAATGTCCATTTTGTCAATGTCTTCACTCATGAGACAGAAAAAATGTTTGTCATCATGATCAATTGACTGGAAAATATATAGCTTCACTGAGCAATCATTACAACCTACAATTGAAGCATCCAACATTTGCACCAATTTATCTACACAGTTTGTTGGGATATGACATTTGTTTGTGATTGAGCTTTGATACAATGAAAAAGACACGAATTTGATTCCAATCTCCTGTTGGATGTATCTCCAAGGTTGACCATGAATGTCCAAAGGAACTACATGATCTACATGAAGTTTTGCCACTTCTCCTGAAAATAAACTTGTGCCAGGCACCAATGCAAGCAAGCTGTTGACCACACTGAATGGCAAATGTAAGTACAGTGTACACTACAGAAATTGCAAGCAGTACCTCTCTGTAGGGATGGAAATGACAAAAGTGCAAAATCTTGCAATTCAGTCAATATGACTGGTTGAAGAAGTACATGGACTTTAACACAGAAATGAGGATGAAGGCAATGAATGACTTGAAGACAAATTGATACAAGTTGGTGAACAAATCATTCTTCAGCAAGACTATAGAGGACATGAGAAGCAGAGTGGACACAAAGTCAGCCTCAAGCTCTGAAAAGTGAGGAAAAATTTTAATAGAGCTGAACTTCAAAGGAAGAATGATTTTTAACAAACATCTTGTTGCCATCCACATCAACAAGGCTAAACAGAACTCAACAAGAAAATTTATGATGGCTCGAGTGTACTTGATTCTAAACAGAACTGATGTATGACACCACTACAACATGATGATCTAAAATATGGAGAAAAAGTTGTACTTTACTATCAAGACACAGAGACACAGCTTCATCTAAATTATACAAACTAAAGATTTATATGCAAAAATGAAGATGATGAATTGAAAATTTTGACACAAGTGACTACCCAGAAAATTATCTACATCAGACTGGTGAACAAGAAATTTGTAGGTAAGATGAAGGATGAGTGCAACAGATGAATAATGGAAGAACTTTGCAGTTTGAAAGTGTATAAGGTTAGTGCCAAGTAAGAGAAATAAATTAAAGGTATCAAGAAATGGGTGACAAAGAATAAAAAAAAACATGCCTTCAAAACTGTTCAACAACATAAAAAAAAACAATGAACCTGATACAAAATTATGTACATGATGTGAACCCAATCACAGTAGGGGATAAAAAATATTGAGTGCTCATGACAACAAGAGACATGTCTTGAAAAATAAGATACACATACACTGCCATGTGGACATTACTTAGCAACTGCTGAAGCAGTCTTCAGACTGTGTGTACATGACACCTAGTAACTGTTGTCACTTGTAATTTGTGCACTTTATAATTTTTACATCACCACTGAGGTTAAACAACTGAAAAACACATTCATCACTCAACTAATTTGTTAAGAGAACACTTAATTTCATCAGTACATCATGTGGTTATAAAAGAAGGAGCAAATCTTCTCAATGCTGATCCATTCATGTAGAAAAAAAAAAAAAACTAAGGCACACAACTTAAAACTTTTGACAATTTTGTTCTAAATAAATGGAGGTAACTACAAAAATATGTATAGACTGTGGTGAGGGGAAATCACTCAATGACTTTCACTTACATACATACATACATTAATGCATGAAGGACAAACATTGTAATATATGCAAACAAATGCATGAAGAATATGGAAAAAACAGGTATCTCACCAACAAGAAACTCTTGTGTCTTACCATCCATGAAGGAAGGCAGGCAAAGAAGAAAAAAAGGAACAAAAAATGTACCAAGTGTCAAGAAATCAAAGGTATTTTTTTCTAAATCCATTTGTTAGAGACATTCATGCAAGCAGATGTAAAATTTGTCACCAAAATGTGACAGTAACACTTACACAATGATAAAATGCACCTGTGGTACTGAAGTGTGTAGATATAACATGAAAGGACATATGTCAATGGCCAAATACACAAGACTAAGGGAAATACAAGCGTTAGCTGGAGGAAAAAATTGTCAAAAATTTCCACTCAAAATTCTGTGTTGAGCATTGTATGTTAAACTTTTCTTGCCACACATGATTATACAAATAAGTGTGTCCCTCATAACTTTATGACTGTTCATTACACACAGTTTCATCTTAGTCCCCTGTATTTCCAATATGTTCATTCTTTATGGCATGTTGCTGATCAAGATCAGATAATTTTCAATGACACTGAGTGGACTTTCTTTACTGTCACTCCTCAGCAGTACAACACATTTAAGGCTCCACATTTTTAGAGGAAAAGCTTCATTCCTTCCATTCTTCTGGCAGATGTTCTGTAGTTTTATGTAATTGAACAAGGAAGAGTCAACCAAAAGATTATTTTCTCAATTTGACTGGAACACAACAAATATGAAGTATGGCCTCTCAAACTATGCTGAACTATTGAAATTTGTGGCATTTAGCTCAAAATTTCTTTTGTTGGCCAGTCCTGTCATCTCTACAGTTTGTGGCCGAAGGAAAGAAAAGGGAATTTTCAAATTTCCATGTCTCTTTCACTCTAACTCTAGCATATTTTCAGCCTCTTACCCGACAATTTTCAAATTTGTTAGCGTCTCTCACTCTGACTCAAGCGTATAATCAGCCTCTTACCTGACAACAAGAATGTGGATTCCTATGCTTTCTACAATTTTTCCCCTCCTTCAGGAGTGTACCCATTTCTCATTTCTTCAGCACCAGCTTCATCATGGCTGGACCATGAAAGAATGGTATATTTTGCACTTTAACACCATATATAAATCCTGTCAGATCACCTTCCCACTGGACTTCCTTGTAATCTTTGAAAAAGGCACTATGCACAGCTAACAAAAAGTACTTTATATTTCTCACTACTTATGTTTCCATTGTTGAGGATTTGGCCTTTCATGGTTAGCTCATTGGGGGGGGGGGGGGGGGGGGGAACAACAAAAATGGATGCTCCGTCCTTGACGGAATGTCATTTCCTTTCTTGATGGTGATGGGCTCCAAGAGCTTCATCACGTAGTTGTCAATCATCTTTTTGTTGGATTTTCCATTGTATGTTGGATATCTGTGCCATAGGCTTGAACACTACTGAAGCTCATGCACAATTCAGGATGGTTAGGACGAACCCAACCATCACCGATATTTATGTTAATCTCTGTGTCCTTATTGGGAAGTCTTAAGTGACTAGGAAGGATCAAAACTAATAGTACTTTATCTTGTTTATTTATGAAAAGAACGTTTCACTACATGATTTCTAATATAACTGTCACATGTGCTCCACAGAAGTCAATCAACTCATAATTTTCATTATTTACATTTGTCATTAATTTTGTTGACAACTGGAACAAGCAAGGGATGATGTAGTCCAAAGATTTGTGCTCCACAGAACGCAACATCTGGCTCTAATGATGCAATAATGTTGTTTTCCCGATAAGAGTGATCACATTGCTGCATATACATACTGTCAACCAGATTGTGGTTCCCGTTTATTAACTGTAAAGCAAAAATTTTTGGAACACCTAGTGATGGCATCTTCATTGGCTTCAATAGTTTCATCACAAAATTCTAACACACTGTCAATACTAGCATTTTTATCCATGAACACCTCAACCACATGCTCACCATAACTAATAGACAGGACTGACTTCATCTTCCTTCTGATAAATTTCAAAAACTGTGCTTTCCAAAGGAATTTCTATTATTTATAGATCAGCATCATCTTAACATGCTTAGCATAAAAAAACCAATTCTGAGCTACACTCTCACTACAGTTTAATGTTTTTGAAATGGTGTTTTGAGTTAAAATTATTGTGCAGAAGCCAACACATGCAACACGTGTCAGGTGACCACCCTCTATAGAGAGAGGGTTAATCTTTTCTTGAACTGAAGTAGACTATTGCTGACTGCATCAGTAGAGTCATTTACTGAGACAAAAAGTTTTCACTGAATGATTCAGACTTGAGACTGCTTTAGCTGTCACAAGACAGACTGGAAAGCAATGGTAGGAATTCCTGAGAGAGAAAAATAAAAGCATTGTGAGTTCTTATCTAACTATTACATATGTAATGGTAGGGCCAATTGAATGTGGAAAAACAATGTTAATGATTGACAACTATCTCTTATTTCCATGATAGTTGAAAAAGGGAAAAGTCACTTGTATGTCTACTGGAAGGGTTTGGATCAACCAAACTACCAAGAATTCATGAAAATGTGTCAGTAGGTTGGAGACAGAAATGAGAACATCATTCATTCAAAATAATGATGAAATTATCCCACTGAATGATTGTTAAGACCACTCAGTGATTATGTTCAATGACTTCATCCTCAAAAATCAGGATGTCATTAGAGAATATTTAGATGCTCAGACATACTCAAAGATGCCACAGCAATTTGTGAGAGACAACCTAGTTTTTTTTTTTTTAAATCTTTATGAAGGATGATGGAAATTTAGAACATATTTACTTTGAATTTATTGGTCGTGATCTATGTTATAACAACTTTAAGGAGACGAGTAGTAAATACTGGAATAAAGGTCAGTTTGGTTTTTTCATGATACACATGACTACAAAGGCCAATGACAGCAAGTACAGAAACATAATTAAGGATTTTTTGACAACATGAATGTAGATGTTCAACATCTACAATGTAGGCATTCAACAAAAAATTTACGTTTTTCCCCCTTAGTAAGTGTTGTCAAAGTACGATGCTAGTTTAAAAAAGTCAAACAGAATAGAAAGAACAGAGCAGATTTGATGCAAGCCTTCCAAACTTGGAAGAAACAACCATGAACAGAACATGAAAACAACAAGAAAGAGGATCAAGCAGTCATTGATTCCATCAATCAAGACAAGAAAAGAATTGAAGGCTTTGGTTAACACTGTGTTGAGTGCTATTAATGAAGACAGAGAAGTTGAGAAACAAATGGTTGCTTACCAACATTACCTTTTTGAAGACATTCACAACATATCACCAATTAAACATTTCAGAGGTCCAGAGTATGAAAGCAGCAGTGTGACTTCATATACATACCAAAAGTTCCTGCCGACCATCAAGTTTCAACTACAGTAAACTGTCAATTATCTGCAGTGGATTATCTACTTTGCATTTATACAGGGCTATCTCTCTTCTTTCTGCTGAAAATTTTCCACTAACCTAGGAGTTGTCACGGGTGAGTGTAATCATATGTTAAAACACAAATGTAGAAAACAATGTGCTCTTCAAACACTGCAAGAGCTGGACTGTATTTTTTTTTCAAAAGCAGAATTTTCACATATATCGTGATGATTAATGTAGAGTTTATTATAAATATTAATTAATGATTTAAACTATGATACTGTAATTAATTTTTGTTTTGAACAATCCCAGTTCATTACTGTGCACTTTAATTACAGATTATATGCATAATTTGATTATCCGTGGTTTTCAAATCCACAGTTACTGTGGATAGTCAGGATATTACTGTACCTTTGAATTTTATGGATTTTTTGCCATTTTTGTGTGTCTGGACAATAATTTCATTTGTTGAACATGAATTTCCAAGTAAAATGTTTGTCTGTTGTGTCTGTCTGTCTTAATTCATTCATTTTCCTTTGCCTTGAGTTTTTCAAAGTAAACAGAATCTGAAAGAAAGATGCAGGACATGCTCAAGCCATCTTTACACTGAGTCCTGTCTGAAGATTACTCTGTCACAAAAATTAAGAATCTATAAAGGTTTATGCTGTAGAAGAGTTGGTGAAGAAGATATGTGATCATTAGTTATTTTCTTAATTTTTTATGATGAATATGATGATGATGATGCACAACAAAAATTGAACAACAAATTACCAGCCCTCCTTCATTCTTGCTTGGGGTTGTCTTCATCTTGATCTTTTAGTTGAAATTAATTGTTTTTTGTTCGAATCTCTTCCTCCAGCCAATGGCTGGAACAAAATCAATTCTGTATGTCTTCAAATTTCAATATGTATCTCTCCTTGCCATGGTGGTTTTGGATGGGATTGTTTAAAATAATTACTCTGATCACTCTTATAGAGTTTCTAGTTGTTTTCAGTATTTTATTGTTTCTCGTCCTACAATTTTGAGCATTTTAAAGTTTTGAAGTATTTCCTTGCCTTTTCCTTGTACAGCAAGTTTTCTTTGACTTCTAAGATTAACGGTGTTTATAACTAAACTGTGCTGAGGAACAGTTGTTCCTTGGGATGATAAAAGCTTGCAATTTCTTTTCAAAGCCTACTGTGGCACCTCATTTACATGGGGCTCCCAAATCCGGACTTCGTACACCAATATCCCAATACTGCTTCTGGGTGGTTATGTAAACACATCAAAATTTATTCTTTCATTTCAAGCAGCCTCTTCTCATATTGTTGCTGTTGAGGATAATTTCACATTCTTTTTTTTACTCTCCTTGCATGGGAAATTAAATGTTTCATCTAATATTTACACAGCTCTACTGTGCTGTAAATTTTGGCAAAGTCGTATGTCCATAGCAAATAAATAATAATATCCTTTGTAAACCTCTGTCAAAATTTCTGGCAGCTCTTTTAATGTGTGTCTAATGAAACATCAGATAATTTTATCTAGTAAGTAATGAGGAAGTCTTTCAAATAATCTGTTTAATGCCTTCAACCCTATTTCTTAGAGTGCAATAAATACAGAAATTTTGCCTTTACTTCATGGCTTGCTAACCTGAATTAACAGAATCTTCACTTTAAGAAACTGTTGAACCTCCCACAAGCCCCCACCCTTTTCTTAACGTTCAATTAGAGAAAAAAAATTAGAAAATCAAAAATAAAATTACTGCCAGAACACAGAAACATGGGAAAAAAATCCATATATTCAAAGGTGCAAAACAGTTGAGGTTTTGTGGCCACTTGACAAACTGTCTGCTGGCTTCTGACTTGAGTTATTTGTCCTACATTGATTTGATAACTCTTCTATAGTTTCGCAAAGGACAGATGGCTTTCATTGTCAAGGCTTCACTTTCCATTGTTAATATGGTTTCAGAAGAGACAGCTGATGTAATCGTGGAAATTCCACATTATTTCGTTGGTGAAATGAACACATATCTTAAGTATGATGAACACACTGCTCATGCCTCCTATTTATGACACTCACAAAAGAAGAAGAAGAAGAAGAAGAAGAAGAAGAAGAAGAAACTTCAAGGTTACCAATATGTAGATATGCAAATCAGTAGATCAGGAGATCAGGAGGGAGAGTGGTGGGAGAGGGATGGGTGGGAAGGGGGTGACTGGGCAGGTGGGGGGGGGGGAGGAGGCACCTGCCAAAATACGTGTCCACACTAGCAAGTGCTTGTCCTCACCTTTGCCAACCGTGTATCTTATGACGTGTGACATGTCATCACTTGTAGTTTCTCTTTGTGTTCACTGTGATTTTAACATGGCCAGCTCTGGATCCCATGTCATGCTGATTTGGTATCCTGTGTACCTGTTAAGCAATTAGTTGATGTACGAATTTCAACTGCTGCTTTATTAATGCTGTCCTAATATGAGGATGTTGAAAACAGAATCATTCCGTCTGTGACAGAGCTAACAATCTCTAGAATGGGTTGTGTCTTCAGGGTGGATGCAAAGTTCTGCCCACTCTCCAAGGCCAAAACTGCCACATCAAGTAGAGATTCATCCGTATGTTTGTTCACAGTCCATCTGTGAAGTTTTTCATCTAACTTTTCTTTTTGTAAAAACGGTCTCTGAAGCAATGAAACTTTACAATGTGACACGCTCTGTCATGTTTTTTCTTTCAGTCTGAAACACCTATGAAGCGTGCATGAAATCTTCAGATGTAGGACCAGTAGATCCCTGGATACAAAGTCCAGTTACCACTGAGTGCAATGAATCCTCTCTCTCACCTGTGTCTGGCCAGCTTTATTTTTAATTCTGTTGGTTGCTGCAGACTTTATAAAGTGTTATACCTCCACAAATGTCTGAAGAATTTTATGATCTCGGCATCTTACTAGGAATGTTAGTGCATACAACAACCTGTTGTTCTCATTCTAAAGTTTATCAAACTTATTCACTATTTTCACCATCTTCTCCCTGTACAAGTGTAGGATGTGTTGCTCCAGACTTTCCTGATGGACTAGTTGTAAATACGGTACTCAGATATGACTCTGATCTCATGAAACATGAAACTTCCACAGCACTTCATTGACACCACAGCTGACATCTTCAGGTGCGGTGATCACAGTGAGAGAAGCCTCCTATTTAAGACAGTCAGATGTCACCACTAGTGTTGGCAAAATATTGTGGAATTTTCACAACATCTGATATCTTGCCCAAGAACCATATTTACAACTAATCAGTGGGGAAAGCCTCAAGTGACACATACTATACCTGTCCTGGAAGGAGATGGTGAAAGAAGTGAGCAGGTTTGATAAACTTTGAAGTAAGAGGAACAGACTGCTGCACACACTTACTTTCTTATTCAGATGCCGAGATCTCAGAATTATTCTGACTTTTGTAAAGGTTATGTACTTCATGAACTGTGTAACCACCAACAGAAGTAAAAATCAAGCCAGCCACAGACTGGAGAGAGAGAGAGAGAGAGAGAGAGAGAGAGAGAGAGAGAGAGGGGGGGGGGGGACTGGACTTTGTGTCTTGAAAACTACTAACCTTTCATCAGAAGACTTCATCACAAGTTTTGGAAGATTCTTGGACATGGGTTGATAGTGCCACATGGATGTTTTCGGACAAGAAGCAACAACATGACACAGCACATTAGAGTAGAAATGAAAAACCTCATAGACCATGTACAAACTTACAGACAAATTTCTGCCCAACATGACAGTTTCAGTATTGGAGAAGAAGCCAGAACTTCATGCCCACCCTGAGGACACAACCTGTTCTGTGTATTATTAGCTCTGATGAACAGAGAATCCTTAAACTGCCCAGGGAAGCTGCTGAGGATGTCAGATGGTAGACTTGTTGTGCTCTGGCTTCTTATTTTATGACCAACACTTTGAACAGACTGATAGTGTAGCAATAGGAAGTCCCTTGTCAGCCATTGTGGCCAATCATTTCAGAGAAGGTTTTGTGGAGAGAGCACTTCCAGGCAACAGACTTGAAAGCTACTTGCTTTTGGTGATATGTGGATGACACTTTCATCATCTGGCCACAGCGCACTGGGTCGCTAGATTCATTTTTGCAACCACTAAATTCTATCGATTTGAACATTAAGTTTCCAATGGAGATGGAGAAAAACAGCAAACTACCATTCCTGAATGTGTTGGTGGGGAGAAATGAGGATAGCACCTTGGGTCACTCTGTGTACCATAAACCTCCACACGTTGACAAACTTACAGGCCACCAGTTATCACTGCCCTCCATAATGAAGCGGTGTGCTTAGAACATCAGTCCACAGAGCAAGAGCCATACTGGATTCAGACAGCTTATCTGATGAGTGACATCACCTCTATACTGCATTTTTGGAGAATGGATACCCTGAAATGGAAATTTGCTGGTCATGTTAGACAAAGTGAGGAGCTGGAAGAAACTGAGGAATGAAAAAGAATGGTCATCTTGTCATACACTGGCGCTGTTTCTTCAAAAATAGGATGATTATTGGCCAAATGAAGTTAAATTAAACTTTTGTCTGCCAACAGAACTCTGAACTCTTTCAGGCACAGTGTAAGATGATCTTGGTTTAATGAGACCTGGTGCCATAACATGCCCTGTAGCTTTGGGATGTAGTACTTTGACAAACTTGTCACACTGTGGAGGAAAGATGTGTTGAACATTGACAACACATGTCTATGCCAGCCAGAGAAATCTGCAGTGGCTGAACATTGTATCAGTACAGGAATTTTTATGAAATACAAAAACACTAAGTTCTTTCGTATTGGGACAGCGTTATTGAAGAAGCAGCGAAAATTCAAAGCTTACCTAATTTGCTTAACAGGGACACAGGATATCGATCAAGCACAGCATGAAATCCATCACTGGCTATGTAAGCAGAACTACAAGTCGTACAAGGAATGATGCTGTGGTGGCGACATAGATATTTGGTTTACAATTTCAAAAATAGGCACCTGCCAGAACAGACACACATTTTGGCAGGCAGCTCCTGACAGAGGGCACTGAGGTGGCCAATGGTAGTGCAAAGTATGACTGAAAACCTTTGCCTCTGCATTCATCATCTGCCATTTATTGTAGCTATCTCTCTCGTTACCAATCTGCATATCTGTGCTATTGATCACAGAAACTTGGTGCATTTATACCTGCACGGTTTTTCTCTGACTGTCATATATAGGAGGCTTCAGTCACAGCCTGAGTAGTGTGTTTCCCCACATCTGAAGGTGTCTGTCTGTTGTACCAATGAAATATTGTGGAATTTTCGTAATATACAACATCTCACCCGAGAATCAAATTTACAGTTAGTCCATCAGGATAGCATCAGGCAGCATCATCTATTGGTGGTGGTGGACTTTAGTCGGGCTCATGGATGCAGAGTCTATGTACCTGGCACGCCAGTGTCTGGGGGCTTTTCTGTTTTCATTACAACTCTGGTTCTCTCCTTGCTACCTAGAACGGTCGTTTGCTGCAGCAGGGTAATACAGGATCCGTTCACCTTGAAGACACTCTCTTTCCTGTCTCTTGCTTCTTGTCTCTTTCTTGTCAAAGCAGTTGTCATGTTTGTGTAGTTCTGTAGCATGACAGTAGTTTGAAAAAGAAAAAGGAAATCCTTAAGGTGAACCAATTCTGAATTCCTACCCAGCAGCAAATGACTGTTCCAGTTAGCAATGGAAATGGAAGGTGAATCTTTGACAATGGTAGCCATTAGTGCTGATGAAACATCACAAAATCCATCAAACAACTCTTCACCAAAGAACCTGACACAGAAGCCAACAGATGTTTCAAAGGTAGTTGAATCTTGATGACTGGCAGCAAAGTAATGTGGTTTTCATACATATGTGAAGGATGTGGCCATTATCAGACAAAGTCTTATACAGTAGTGGAAATCCATGCAAAAGATGAATATTTGCAGGAAAATAAACATTGTTAGCTGGAATAGTTGTGTAGAGTGTATATGCAATAATATGACATCCAGTATACCAAGTAACATAGTCAAATGTAGTATTTGACATCACTAGTACATTATACAGCCAGACATCGATAATTCCTATGGTAAAGGGTGTAAGGTCAATGTAAAGGTAGTCTGCTCTGTGTGGTGTTAGTGTGTGCATAAAATCCTTTCCTGCAAACTGAAAACAGACAACATAAGTGATGTGTGTGTCTTGTATATAAACCGTGAGAATGCCATTCAGGTCGGCCGTTGTGGCCGAGTGGTTCCAGGTGCTTCAGTCTGGAACCATGCAACCACTGCAGTCACAGGTTCAAATCCTGTCTCGGGCATGGATGTGTGTGATGCCCTTAGGTTAGTTAGTTTTAAGTAGTTCTAAGTTCTAGGGGACTGATGACCTCAGATGTTATGTCCCATATCACTCAGAGCCATTTGAACCAATGCCATGCAGAAAACAATTATGTAATGAAAAACCAAAAACCATTGCATGCAAGGAAATGGGAGTCTCTAACTGTTGAACTGGCAAGGTGTTGAAATATTTAAGTACAGTGATTAATAATTGCATTAGATTAGGTGGATGATATGGACAGAATGGAAAATACAGGCAAAATTATCTGAGGCATCAAAACGATTACTTTCATGCAAAGCAAGGGCCACAAACAGTTATTCTTCTTAACCAGTTGCTGATGTAAAGCTGCCATTAACTGCCAGACATATGCTACAATTTTTGTTGTATGAAAACTTCCTGCATTCAAGAAATGACTGCAGAAACCTGCTCCAACACCCAAACATAAATGGGAAGGATCAGAGCATGGTGAAGAACATTTATCATGGATGTCAGAATGGGATAAAGTGATCTTCAATAATGAGAAGAAGTTTAATTTAGATGGGTTGGATGGATTTCTAGATTACTGCCATTATCTGAGAAGAGACCAGTAGGTGAGGATGAGCAGAAATTTTGTGATGGAAGTATTTTAGTTTGGGCAGCTTTTGACACTAAAAGTAAATCACATATTGCTTGGTTCAACACTAGAATAAACTCTAACATGTACACTGTAATGTTACAGAAAGATCTGATTAGAATGTATGAAGACTTAGTGGGGATGAAACAATTATTTCATCAATAAGTTAAGGCATATATTCGTGTTTCTGCTACAGCCCAAAACCTGGTTCAAAGATAAAGGTGTCTGTCTTTCCCTGGTCCAAATGTAGTCTTGGACTTGCCATTGGAGAGACAGCTTGCATGCCCAAGTGATACAGGTACCCATACCATAAATTCAACCACAATGGAAGGGTATCTGTTGAGAGATCAGACAAACGTGTCATTCCTTAAAACGGGCAGCAGCCTTTTCAGTAGCTGTAGGGGCAACTGTCTGGATGACAGAGTGAACTAGACTTTTAACGTTAACTGAAATGGCCTTGCTGTGTTGGCACTGAATGGCTGGATATTATTGAAGTTTGGTGGGAGGAGGAACAGAATTTTTGATCAGATGAATGCAAGGTTATAAAATAGAATAAAATATGAGTAATGTAGGAGTAGGATTCATAATGAATAAGTGAATTGGGATATGGCTACTATGAACAGCATACTGAATGGATTATTGTAACCAAGACAAACACAAAGCCAACAGCCATGACAGCAGTACAAATTTTTTTCTCAATTAGCTCCACAGATGATGAAGAGGTACAAGAAATGCATGATAAAATAAAAGAAATTATTCAGACAGTTAAGGCAGTACAGTAAGCAGATAATGTTGAAGGGATTAGATTAGAAAATGAGACACTTAAAATAGTAAATGAGTTTTGTTATCAGGGAAGCAAAATAACTGATGGTCATGTAGGTACAATATAAAATGTACACTGGCAATGGCAAGATAAGCATTTCTGTAGAAGAGAATTTTGTTAACGCCGAGGATAGATTTAAGTGTTAGAAAGTCCTTTCTGAAAGTTTTTATAGAGTGTAGATATGTATGGAATTGAAACTTGGACAATGAACAGGTTACACAAGAAGAGCATAGATGCTTTTGAAATGTGGTACTGCAGAAGAATGCTGAAGATTGCATGGGTAGATCTGTGGCACAATCTGACAAAAAAAGGGTAGCAGTTGGTAGGAAGCATTCTGAGGCATCAACAGATCACCACTGTAGTACTGGAGGGAAGTGTGTGGGTAAAAGTTTTAGAGGGAGACCAAGAAATGAATACAGGAAGGAGATTCAGAGGGATATAGATTGCAGTAGCTACTCAGAGGAAACAATGCTTGCACGGGATAAAGTAGCATGGGGAGCTGCATCAAACTAGTCTTTGAACAGAAGACTACAATAACAAGGAAGACAAAAATTCTGAGACATCAAGGAATTATGAATTTAGTATTGGAGGAAAATGGGGGGGTGATGGGGGGAGGGGGGGGAGAAATCA